>NW_027526309.1:104574-331275 GCF_048455015.1 Haemaphysalis longicornis
GGTTTGCAACATGCACAGTTACCGCATTTTTGCGCGTATAACCCGCCCCTGCATATAATCCGCACCCGCACTTTCAGCACGCCGGAAAAGAAAAAAATCCTCGCGTATTTCCCGTACATGTGATACACGAGAGGCTTCGCCAGAGCTACTGCTCAAGCAACACATAATACAGTAGAATTTAGCAAGTAGAATACAGTGACTGCAAGGCGAAAGTCACAAGTCACTAATAAAAGTCAGTTAGAGTGCAATCGTCCTTGTTTTTTCTTCCTTGTCCCTGTACGCTTTTGCGCAGTTCCTGCCATGTAAGGCTCAGTCAGTGTTACTGCGTACGAGCTTCACGGCACAACGCGCATTGCCGTGAAGCTGCACTAAAGGAAAAATGCCGCGTATTATCCGAACCCATACTTCGCCACTGAAAGGTTTGCATTTTTGGTGCGGGTTATAAGCGCGAAAATACGGTATCTACCTTCGGCCCCAGCAAGCAGGCCTCATTATCACTGTTCAAATGTCAAACCTCACGCAGATTCGAAGGGGATCAGATAACAGGCCTTGCTTCATGTCCCGTAAGCGGCAGTGTTTTAGCGAACACGTGGTGGCATTCCGTAAAACAAGGTGTTCACTAGCATTTTTCCTATCGAAAAGCAGTTTTAGTCCGTGCGATGGTGAACATAGTTCTGTCTTTGCCCGTCACAGGGGTTGCGAGGGTCGATGAACTGACGGCGCAGACTACGTAACTAGAGCGTGTTAGAAGGCATGATTAATGTTGGACCATCCCCCAATGAGCAAAGCTAACCCCAGAGTTCACAGGCAAAAATGAGCAATTCCCTCAAAAACAAAAGCGAGCCGAATTAACAAGCGAGGGCAAAGCGTCCAAGAACCTCTTTGTTCAATACATGTTACTAAGAAGCACTGCAGGCAGCAAAGCCAGGATCGTCAAACATGGGCGCCTAAATTTACCTCTAATAAACTACAACGTTTCTTGCGAATATTATTCTATCTGCTAGCGATAAGCCACAAAAATATTTTACTTTCGGTCATTTTTCATTGACTGTGGTGCAGCGGCTTGAAAACTAACTTGAAAACTGGGCGTAACTTGAAAACTGTGTTACGCCCTCTAAACATCACTTGTTCTTACTCAAAATGCTCAACAACAATCTGCAGCTTCCTAAGACTCTTGTGTAGTGCTCTACACAAGAGTCTCTACCCAGACTAGAGCTCTACCCAGAACTCTTTGGCCCAGAGCTCTTATGTAGGTAGGTCTTGGCATACCAGCAACCCAAAACCAGTGTAGAACAAGCGTTTTGAAAGCTAAGTTTTTCTCCTCAGAACAAAGAGGTGTGTATGGCACCAGGCTTGACAGTGTCTGGAGATTTCAGGCAGAAAATACATTCGCAGTACAGCACCTTAAAAGATGCACAAGCAAGCAAGAAAGGCCACGCCAACAGGTGCTCAAAAAGATAAAAAATGGAGTGAATTTCATACACCAATCATGCCATCCATTTCAGAGTGCACAAATCGTTTGTGCACTCCAGGTGAGAAAGCTCCAGGTGTCGTGCCTAGAAAATATTTACTGTGTATTATCCTGCACATTCAGTTGGAGCCCTGCTGCGGTATGGTGTCACACGTCCTAGCCAGATGGAACAGGCAGTTAAAGAAATAAAAAAACTCAGGACAAGAGAGGGAGTTTTATAAGACAATCATGCCATTTCTTCGGGCACACGAATCGTTTGCCCGCTGGTGAATAGAAGCACTAGATGCAGCTCCTAGAGAATGTTTGCCGCGTATTTCTTAAATGCGCGTTCAGTTGCAGCCCTGCAGCATTGTGTCATCATTAGCTGTTGATTTCGCAATCCTGCATTAGAGGGCACACATACAGGCAAGAAATGAACTGAGATGTTCACATTAAGTAGTTGTTAGGGAGACCTGGTTGTTCCTTTGGTGTCCACATAACAAAACAACCCCGGACTAACACATATGGCACACGTCACCTTAGGGCACATACCCCTGCAGGGACACGCCAAGAACTAATGCATGCTATGTGCACAAGGCTAGAAATGCGGGCTTCTTTGTTTGCTTAACTGGAGAATGGCTCAAAAGGAATAAGGTTCATTTTTCTCATACCCTTCATCGGGCTACTTACCAGGGGAAGGCCAACAATTGTATAGATTTTCACTAAAAGTACACCCGGCGGCAAAATAAGTTGGGCCAAAATGCATTGCCGTGCGTGCCATCTGACGTTGCACTTCTGGTGTCGAGACACCGATGTGCGCGTGCGCGTCCGACCCCTCATATCTACTGGCGGTGAGCGCGAACACAGGCGGCGCTGCGAAGCGCGCCTCCGTGACGTCAGCTTAGGGATTCTCGTATTTGTCGTCTGCTTCACTCAGGATTGCTCTCCCTGCTGTTTCTTTGCGCGCTCGGTCAACGTCTGATGCTTGTCCGACCCGCAATTGGCGTGTGGGTAACTTTTTATCATAACAATAGGCTTAAAATCGCGTACACTAGCTCATGGTGTCAATTAAAGTATAGTTTTGGATACCGCTACGGGAGAAACATTGCCGGCGCCACCCCATTCCTTGCGAAGCCAGTCCTGTGCGGAGCGCGAAGAGTCGGAGCTAGGCGTCAGCTTCTCATGTAAGCATTCGAACAAAAGGAACAGTCAGCTGCTAATAACCTGCAACAGCGAAAATGGAAGACCAAAACAAATTCTAGGCCTTCAGGGCTGTCGGCTTTGGCAGAAGGCATCCCGATTCCCGGTAACCATATGTAAGGTAAAACAGTTTTTGCAACCTTGCCGAACGCTCGAACGCGTTTTGTCACATCACTTTACGTTGTCAAGGCATGAAAGTTTGCCGACATGCACTATAGACTGCAAAAACTGTAGGTTGAGGTCCAAATAACCCAGTGTGTATATACGCGCGTGCTGATTCTATACCAGGCATCTAACCAGTATGGAGGTTTATTGAGCAAAACGAGTCACGTCTTCGTTAAATTTAATACATATATGTTTGTTAAGACCTGGAGGGATATTTCGGAACATTTTGCACAGCCATATCTTCCCGATATTCGGATGTGCGTAATAGGAAAACTGCACTCAAGAGGAGGAGGAGGAGGAGGAAGGGGAGGAGGGGAAACTTTAAAGGGGCACTGACACAAAAATTTTGCATCATGTTTTTTTTTGTTGCGATAAGTAGCTGGTGACCTACTTATAACCTGTATTTGCTTCAGCGTGCGACGGTTGTTTAATTAGAGGCATTTTCAATGCGGCCAGTCGCAGTTTCGGTTTCAGCGAGTGCCGCGAAACGATGGATTTTGTGGATTTTGTGTGAACAAAGCTGACCACGTGACCGTCGGAGGGATATCACAGAGCAGAGCCGCCGTAGCACTGTCGAATCCGCATCGACGGCAGTTTCTGCGAATGCCCCCACGTACTGATCTCGTGAGGCGCTTAATTAAAAAGCGACCGTGGATGTGACGCAGGCGCTGCGAGTGCAAATGCTACCGCGGCTAAAGAACGACGCGCGACGCTCGAGACGGTGGGTGGCAAGATGCGCGCTGGGAGCAGCCGGCCGGTCTGCCTACAGGCCCGCCTACAGATGTGTTCGGCTTAGCACTGCGGCAGATATTCGCGTGCCGCTCTCGTAAGCGGTGCAGATGACAATTTTTAATGCAACCCGCCATCGCATCATTAACTCCTTTCTCATGTAAGCCACCATGGTCGGGACTTGGGGACAATTTCGTGCAGCGGTAACAAGCTATCACTCGAGCTACCTGCACCGGCCGCGGCCGTGGCCGCCGCCTGCACAGCGACCGTGCGGCTAGCTCAGTGGGCTTTTCGTGCCTCCGCCGCGTTTTCGCATCCAATGGTAATAAACAGTAATAGAAACAGAGTGCCTGGAATCGCTGTAGAACTTTGGTCGTGGCCAACTGCCCGATGAGCTGACGAAATCACGGCGCCTCCGCCGCCAACGATCGTGTCGTTCGTTCTCGAGAGCAGAAGCTCCGCCCTCCAGCCCTCCGATTGGAGCGGCGAGCCGGGCGAGCCGGCAAAAAGCGCCGGCAGTGCGGAAGCGGCAAACACAAACTCGTGACGTGTGTGGATGTTGTTTATTTACAATTGCGCGTGGTCCTCTGCTGGCTGCTCGGTTGCATTTCGCACACTTTAAAATTGATTTTAAATATGTTCTAGGCTGTATTCGCCGCTGATATTTTGCAGATGATGTATATGTGTTCCCACCAATCTATCTCCGAAGTTATCTCGCCTTCAAAATTTTGTGTCAGTGCCCCTTTAACAATTAAATCGATCTGGTTAGTGGGCCGGGTCCTCAGTCCAGGACAAGAGAGTAAAAGTATTTTTCTTCAAATCATAGAACGCCATCCCGAGTAGAATAGGATTTGTTCTTCGCGCCCATGGAAGGGTTGAAAAGCAGTAAAGAGCTACTTGGAATTCTTCGGTTTCGAGTCTTGTAATATATGCAGGTATACTATTTATTACGTTAGTCAGCGAGTATATCATGCCTTCAACACCGTAATCATATCATCATTGTTCGAGTTGAGAGTCAGTTCGTTATGATAACGATATAATTACGATAGAAATTCGGAGCACAAAAGCCGCCTTCGAGTACTGTGGACCACGTTGTTTAGGGCGCGATCGCGGTGGCGTAGCACAAACGTTCTCATTGTATTTGCATGTGAATAAACAAAGCACGCTGCGGATATGCACCTTCTTGCACGCAGCCGTAATGAAAGCCAATCTGTGAAGAAGGGAATGTGTGCCATACAAAATGAAGGAAATATCTACACGACCTTTGTGAGGCTCCCAAACATCCCGAAACCTCCTAATAAGAAGTTGGTGACGGCGCAGAAAAATTAATGCGTTGGGCAGAAAAAAAAGCAAGAAACATTAATCCGATACAAGACAACAACGGAAGAAACAGAAAAAAGCCGCTTTATTTCCTGCTGTGCGATGAGCGTGTAGAAGCCGCTGCTTGGTACGTAGTATTAGACTGTTGAGTCTTCGTAGGAGCATCTCAAAAATACTGCAGGGAAGCCTACGCATTTTGAATACTTAGCGAGAAGCTCTGATCGCTGATCCTCGCGAATAAGCAAGAAAGGACGAGTTACACACGATCTTCTGACCGATACTCTGAAGAAAGTTGTTCTCTATCTCTTCGTGTGTTGCAAACTTGTGGGGGATACAGCTTCAAATTATTCAGATGCGTCAGAAGCTGGCAAAATAACTGAGTCGCTAGAAATACGCTTTTTAACGCACTACAGCAACGAAGCGGGCGATTTCTAGCCCAGGCACTATTGCCCCTCACAAGCGGAGTGTAGCAGACGACAGCGGCGCGAATCCCTAAGCCGACGTCAGAGCCAGGGGGCGCCACTCAAAGATCTCACTGCCAATAGGGGCCGGGCGGCTGTTGTATGGCACCACCGTTGCTTCAGCGAACAGCGCCACCCGTGGCGAACCGCTCATCAGTGGCATGCCGGTGGCGGTCAGCGCAGCGTAACTGTGCATGGCTTTCTCTCGTTTTTCTGCGGTGCGGCTTGCAAAGCGTACGTAACCCCACGTGCATTTTTCAGATCGGTAAATCTTGAGCATGGATGTGACCTTTACGAGGCATGCCATATGTGTGATTTACGCCCATACTCTGTATTTACAAATAGCAGACGACGCTCAATGCGCCAAGCTGGAAGTCAAGCTGGAAGTGAAAGTTCGTTGCTTCATGGAATTTTTCGATGCTTGCATGCAGTTTCGCGTATCGAGGAGTATACTGCAGCTAAATGCTTCCACAAAGCCGGTGTGTGCAACCGATCTAGGAATGCTGCGGCGCTGGCCTTGGGCAGTTGATGACGAAACGGCGTTGACGTCGTGCACAAGCGAAAGACAAAGTTGAGGGGGTGTCTTCTAAGATTTACCTCAAAACAGAAATTGTGATGGACAACGCTTCCGTAACTTCATTACCTACGGCTGAAATGTGTTTAATTTCACAGAAATGCTCTTACTACAGTCATCGGGAATCGTTGATAGAATAAATACCGCATGATAGTAGAATGTTATTGCTTGTCATGGAGAAGCATTGCTTTACAAGAATTGCAATGGTTGCTGGCTAGTTGGTAAATGGTTTTTCAAAAACCAATTCCTGCGTGGCTGAAGGACGAAGACAGGAGGGTGCCCGAAACCTGTACTCAGCTTCACAACTTAATGCTGCGGTCGGTTTAAAGCTGCCACCTACGCTTGAAAAATCATGCACACCCAGTGATGCCAATTTAGCGGATTTTCCGCTAAATCTGGCAGATTTCATTTTGTTCTGACGGGGAAAAAATTAGTCTAGCGGCTAGTGGATTTTTTGGCGGGCCATTTTCATACATAGCGGATTTCTGGCGAATACCTCACGCAGTGCACCGATTCAAAATCGCCCTGTAAGAAAGACCTTATGACTTTGCTTTCAAGCTTGGTTAAAAAAGTCGTAATTCCGACAGAGCAGATTGACGTTCTGACGTGCAGACTTGAGGACCACTTGAACCCCAAGCCATATCTGGGCTACGTGTTTGACACGTACGTTAACAACGTGAAAGCTCAGAAGACCGACGGGTTCTCTCTCGCAGATGAAGCTGTGATGCGAGAAAGCTGCATAAGGTTTATTACCACGCTAGTAGATCAAATCAGACAGCGGCTTCCCTACAAGATCACAGTTCTCCAGGAAACATCACTCTTATCGATCGGAAACGCTTTGTGCGTCGTGAAGGAGCCATTGATTCCTCTGCTGGAAGCAATGGCAGTGCCCCCTGAGACAATAGAAAAAATTTAGAACCAGTGGAGCAAACTCACCCTCCTGAATGGAGGCAAATATCATCTACGCAGTCGTTCTGGTGTGAAGTTCACTCCTGTAAGGACGCCTGCGGCGAAAACCTGTTCGCCGAGCTGGCCAGATTTGCCATGTCGATGCTCGTGCTGCCGTATTCAAATGCCGAAGTAGAGAGGATGTTTAGTCAGCTTAAAATACTAAAATCCAAGCTGCGGGACAAGATGAAGCCTGAAACTAGAAACGCCATCTTCGTCGTAAGAGCGGGGCTGAAGCGACACCAGAAACGTTGTTTTGATTACGAACTTCCCGCGGCAGTTCTTAGTGCCATCGGGACATCTGCAACGTATGTTCAACCAAGTCTCCTTTCTGGTCCCTGAACAAGTACCTGAACAAGTTCCTGTAGAGATGATATCAGACGACGACAGCGGCGACGAAGACCTCGATGTGTTTTTTGTTGACCTGTGAGTTCTTTTTTTCATCAGTGGGAACACTTATAAATTTTAGCCTCATCTGTGATGAGGTTGACAAATGACGACCACCGCCGCACTGAAGCTTCAAGTGTTCTAGTTAGACTCCTTGGAAGACTCTTATGTTATTTCAGCTCTCGCAGTTTTGGGGAGATTCTAAGAATGATAAAGGTATTTATCATACGAAATTGCACTGTTTTTCTAATAAAATAGGCCCTAGCGGAAAATTTAGCGGATATGTTTTAGAATCTAGCGGAATCTGGCGGATTTCTTATGGCTTTTTAGTGGATATCTGACGCCCAGCGGTGGCAACACTGTGCACACCTTCGTGTAACGACGATGAGGGTTGATCGCAAAGCTCTATCGTGTGCGTTTCCTTGGTTGCCTTCCGGATTTAAACTTTGACTAGTTGAGCGTCGAATTTCACCAGCACACAGTTTGGTCTTTTGATCGCAGCGTCTTTGACTTTGACCATTTCCCATTCGATTTCGCAGGAAGAAAGCTTTGCATTCAACCATCATAATCATTAGACGGAGGGCTAGATGATATTGCTGTTTAATTTTGAACTTCCAAATCTAAACTTTGTCCAGCGTGTCGGAACTGTGTCTGTGCTGGAGGACTCGGGCTGATGCACCCATATTTGAGGCAACTAATCGCGCGTTTTTGGTGTCTTCACCAGGCATTACACGATGTTTTTAGGTACTCTGCAAAGAATACTTATGCATTAAAAAACACCGGTTGATGTTAACACTGGTATACCTTTTTTAACTATCGGTGCCAGCCTTTATTCTACGCAGGTGGTAAAACGGGAAGGGGAGGAGGGATGGTGGATGGTTTGTAGCTTGGGCTGTTGAGTTGGTGAATAACTTTGGCTCTTGATAAAATGACCACCACAAATGTGGGATTTTCACTTCAGCTTTCAGGCTCCCATGCTGTCACAGTGTCGCTCACCAAAACCGAAGGCACAAAGCTCACGGTTACAGAAAGTGTAAACTACCGCAACATTTCTACGGCTACACGGTAATCCACCTCGTATGCAAGTGCCTTTCTATTTAAAGCACACGTATCGAGGTATCCCAGCGCTAAGGCTGGCGTGGAAACCGTAGTCATTGAAACCAGTGAAGATAATTAAAAGTTGTACAAATGAATAATAATATTGCTAATAGTTTTATTCCTACTCAGATCGCGCGGAGCCAGGCGCAGAGCGCTGCAAAAAGCGCTCTTGTCGATGTAGCCCATTCCCAACCTTACAAGCACCCGATAAGTTTGCGTAGACGTTAGTGCATTTAAGAAGAAAATAATACTACTAATAGTAGTTTTATTCGTACTCAGAACGGGTGTAGCCAAGCGCAATCGCTGAAAAATGCGTTCATGCCATTGCAGCCGATACCCAACTTTAGAAGCGTCCGACAAGTTTACGTAGTCATTACTGCATCTAAGAACCCAACACATCTGTCTAGACTTTGTTTCACCGCACATATACGCTCAGAACACCACCAAAACATTCAAAGCACCGAAGCAAACACGACAAAAACAACGGGAGGCTGTGTAGTCCAATGCACCGGCTCATTCCACTGACGAGGGGAGCGCCGAATGGTTGCGCCACCCGTCCAGCTGCCCAGTCCCTATACCCTGTCTTTTCCTTCACTTCAAGCGGCAAAGCTGATAGCATTGCACGCTTGGCATTAGGAGCCACTTTTTATGCCCAACACCTTTCGCTGGCACACGCTTCAGCCGCGGACAGCGACAGTGAAGCGTGTTTGGCTCTATCTGCCTTGCTCTGACAACAGACGCATTGCAACGAGATTTTGATACTTCGGTTTAAGGACGATAGCATTTGTTTGACTGTATAAAAGAAAAGGTAAATTTTAGAGTGTGTCTGTATCCATAAATTCAACGCGTATTGCAACCTATTAGTATTTTTGTTAGTTTTTGTAACTCCCACGACTGCGCAAACCTCGACTTTGGTCTTGCCTCTGTCAATACCTGTATTTCTACATGTAGAAGGTGACTTCTCATCACACTTTATTCAGATACATTATTTGTCACCTCAGTTCCTTCTATTTTGATGAGCTCATTTTTAATTACCAACAACTGGAAGGTTTAGGAAGAAGTACGAAGACAGCATGGAATATTTGTGGCACAATTTTGTCACCGAGACGGAAGGTATGTTATCTGTTGGATCGGGGCAGAGCTAGAAACACACACTTCACCCTCACTGTTTGCGAGCGAGGCATGTTATACCCCTGATACAATGGCGTCCGAATGTCATTCGACGCAAATGAGGGGCTTCAAATGCCATTCAGAATCTGCAGTGCTCCACTACAATTTCAATAGAGAGAAAGAAGTGATTCGTGCAGTGCAGTGGGGATATTATTGAGCTCAGCAAGGAGCTCACCTAAATACGACCTAGTGCGAGAGCATGGGGGGGGAGAGCTTTTTTAAGCTCTACAGCAGAAATATACGGCTCTTTTAAAAGAAAACTATTGTATTGTGAGAGTTCAATCTGAAACGTTTCAAGCTATTTCAAGCGTAAGCAAACAGCTCTGGGCCACTCTGGACAACAAACTTTTGTGTCATTTGCTTTGAGACAAATTCGCCAGATGTCGCTACTTGGCAGAGCCGGAATGCAGAAACCGCAGAGTGCAATCCTTTCGTTTGCAGCGGCAAACGGCTACTCTTGCTTCATTTAACACGGTAAATGGTAAAGCGCGCTAAGGACACTAGGCAACAGGTTCATACAGAAGGCCGGTGCAGCAAACCACACTTTCCTGCGATCATGACTTGATGGGCAGCAATGAAATGAAACTCTTTGGCAGGGGTTGTCGTTACGGGATGCGCATGCTCTTGCCCTTGTCGCGACCGGCGCAGAGAATCAGCTGCGACAGCGTTTGGGCTTGAACTGATTTATTCAGCCCGCGAGAGCCCACTTGGGCGGGCGCCTCGTGATCACAAGCAGTGCCCGGCGTCGTCCAAGCGCTGCGTGCGGAGCTCCGCGTCCGTCGGCGGCGCGGCGCTCCCTTGGCGCGCCGTTCGTTACCACCTCATAACTGAAACAACGTCGAGGCTACGCTCGAAACACAGATGGTGCAAAGAATCCTTTCGGGTACAGCGTCCAGGAAAGCAAATGCAAAGAAAACTGATGATACTCTGATGGTTTTTTTACACCAGACACACGGCGCTGAGCGATCACGCTGCAAGCGTCGTTGCTCCGGCGCTCACTGTATCCTTCCGCCGAGAACGGAGGAGCGTCAAGCCCGGTTTGGCCCGGTAAGTGCTTTACACTCTGGTATAGAACAAATATGTGCGACTGTGTAAACGCACACACAAACAAAAGATGGTTTTGTAGCTTTCTGATGTTTTTACGCTCGTAAAAAAATTGATTAAATCAAGAGCGCACTATCACGTCACGATTAGTTCAAGAAATAGCCGTTGTGCTCCGATACCATCGACCCCCCAAAAAACCCCATCTCAGGGGCCCTTTAATAATAATGATAATAAAAACAGCGCTGTCGTCAAGCGCTACCGCCCATGTAAAAATAGATAAAAACTTTATCGCAATGTCAAACTTAAAAGACCCTGTTGGGAGAGGTCACCGGGGCAGCCGCATAAGCCATTATGGAAATAGGACACATGGATAGGAGTGCGCCCCTCCTTCCCGAGACGACTTGCAGATCCCGCCACCACTGCATGAGAAGAGCATGGTGGAAGTCTGCAATGCTGAGGATGACTTTGCATCTATTACTCACTGCGAAGAAAACGACGACCTCTTCAATGCATATGACGACGAATTACTAGCTCCGCAACTATGCAAATAAACAATGATAATGAAACTTAACTATGGGTCCGCCAATGCCCACCTACAAGAGCTTCACCATTCAAGTGTTGCGCGTAAATGCAAGCTTCCCTGAATTTTTTTTTACATGTGAAGAATAAAAAAAAAAACAAGAATTTGTGAAATTCAGCCTCCAACACGCAAGGCTTCACTGCATTCAGTTTCTTCTAATTACCTTGCTGGTTCACACCTTAAGTATAAAGTGTATCCTCGTAATGCAATAAAACCGTGCAACAGTTGCCGTCAGGGCACCAGAATGCCCTGGGCAAGCGGCACATCACCCGTTGACTAGCGAATTTCTGCCGCCGCTTTAGCATGCAAACGTGTTACTTGTTTTCTCCGTTTGCTCCGTCTTCTTTGCTGTCGACTGCATCGCGCCAAGAATGGGAGAACGACGCGAGGCAGTCCACAACGCATGACGAAGCTGGCAGCGGCAAGGGCAGGGCGAGCGCGCGCGGAGCGGCTAAAAGGAGGAAAGAAATCCTTGGGTCACGTGATCAAATCGTGACGTCACTTGACTTGTTTTTGAGCGCCTAGGGACAACGCCGAAGTAGGCGCAGCATTTCCCTGGGTCCCCCGAGTGAACGATTTGAGTAGCTGCAGCGTGTGTTTGTGTTGATTGCTACCAAATGAAGCTGCAGATGCGTGAATATACCGTGAATGCTAGTATTGGTGCGATCTCCGTATCCGACATACCTACTACGACATTTCAAGAAAGACTTGCAGCCTGAGCCATCGCCTCCTGTACCTGAGCTCAGCGTAGATCAGCCATGTCAGTCTCCGGCGTTTGCAGTCACAGACACGGAAGAGCGGAAAAGAGGGCATCGATGCGCTCATTTTCCCAGCAAGGTCAGTAACATCGCTATTTTATGTTTGTTGTAGTTTTTGTGTTTATACCACTGTACTGTGTACCCTAAAGCTGCGTGAATTCTTGCTTACAAGGCCGCCTAGCTCGGCCTCCTAGCTGTCATTCTCATTCCCGATCGTATTGTGATGTTAACGATTTTTGTATAATCTTGAATCAAATTTAGCCTGCGCTGCATACTTGGGCGAGGAACAGACACAATGGAAAATGACAAACCAGACGTTGGCGCGCAAACCAACACCTGCTTCGTGTATCCAACGTAGTACGTGTGGATTCTTTTCCGACTCCCTGTTTCTCGCCCAAGTATGCAGCACACGCTAAATTCAAATTACGATGCTATGTCCTTTCACACTCCGGCCGCAGTTTCAAGCGTTTCATTTTTCCTTTTGTGTAGGAGCACATAACATTGCTCAAGTTTGATCGAACCGGTGGCGTGTACTCCCCGAAGCGCTGTCCTGGATGTTTGAAGTGCAGTGCCTCGATCGTAAGTATGCATGTGTTTGATAGCGTTAATCTCGCGAGTATGCCGTGTGCACGCATCAACGTTCTAACTCTTCGGGCAGTTAAGTTGCGTTGCTGGAGAGGAATTGGAAACATCGCTTCTGTACAGAGAACGTAAGAATATCGCGGCCAAAGGGGGGAAAAAAAGCGTGAAACCATGAGCCAAAAAAGACGGAAGAGGGCGAGAGAAAGGATAGACCAAATGACGGCAGCAGAATCAAATCATCCGAAAGGCTGTGAAGGTTACGCAACATTTTGGGCCCTTTATGAGGAGGCACCAGGAGCAACTGTCAGTAAAGTGTACATTGAAGGTGAATGGAAGAAGCTGCGTATGGGACAAATGGTATTTGGCAGGGCATAAGGCCATCGAAAATTTGAAAGCGCACAAATAACGTGTACAGGCAGGAGGGACACACACAGCACTTACTGGCAACTGCCGTTTTGTTGAAAAACACGAAGTTTATATACGAAAGAATGAATAGATTGAAGAAATATGGTGCTGATTAGCGCGTGCTCCTGCCCGTGTAGAGTTATAGACGATTAGCTGATACACTTGTTACTATGTTCATCGATAAAGAAGGCCTGACCGCGTTCCCTAACAATCTGATCATTATGCCTGTGCAACATCACAGTCTCATCAAACAAAGAACGACACCCACACTTTTTATAATGCGCAGGAAGATTTGCACCCGTTGAATTCGTGATCGTAAACAAATGCTCTCTGAGATGGACGCTTAGACAGCGTCCTGTTTGTCCCCACATACACGGACTTTCATGACAACGGAATACTGTAAATCATGCCAATCGTACAACGAACGAAAGGCTGCGCATGGTTAACACCGCACTCATTTCTCCCTTTCCTCGGATTATCCTTGTTATTAACAATGCAGCAGAGATTTCTGACTTTTGTTTTTGCAGAAAACAACACACAGGACGATGTGCTGTGTGTTCTTTTTCTTGTAGTGGGTTGTCCTGTGTGATCTTATTCCACGTCGCCATCTTTTACGCATTTTGTTTTTCAAAGATGTATTATTAGCCTACCCAACTTTCAGTTGTGCTGATGCAGCATTTAATCCTGTTCCTGCAGCATCTACATAGGAGGGCTTCCAGTGGAAAAAAAGTGCTTGGACCTGGCCCCTACGATGTTGGTGCAGGGCCTGGAGGGCAAGCCTTGGTCTACATCCTTTCTGGGTACCCATAGAAAGCAGGTGAATGCCTCCACAAGTGGCTGCTTTTGTGGTACACTCGAAATTAGCAGCAGGCAGACTGCGTGCGCTCGCAAACCACCCTGGTAGTATGACAACCAAATATGTAGCTGTGGCCTAGTTACTGACGGGAAGACTTAATAATAAAAAATCAACTGCCCATTTGCTGAAACGACAAAAATGAAAAATGGGGGACGGGACGTGAAGCTTTGCAAAATCAAGACCAACACCAAATTAACCAGCCCAGTACTGAGCACCTGCTTCTTATCCGGATGGTCTGCTGCACTGCAGTTGTGCTCTCAGAGCTTTACTGATGCAGGCAATCAATGACCTTCCGTAGCGTACAACTGTTGTTGTTAGATGGAGGTGTGCATTTTCTGTGTAATTTTCCATGTCCATGCAAATACAAATTGCTTCGGCTGTGCTGGAATGGCGCAATGGTATAGACTTCAGCTTCATAACACGAGGGACCCAGGTTCAGTTGAGATCACGGGAAGCGTTTTAATGTTTTTTCACTTCACCCACGATCGTCATCAGAAAAAGTTGGTTTTCCTGCTGTGCATTTTGGGTGGACTACAGACACATGAGGGAGAGGCTGGAAGCTTCGTTTTAGTAAAAGAAACTGTACCAAGTACAGTATGTGCGTGAAGCTTAAGCATTCTAGAGTCATGGACAATTCAAATGCAAACCGCGGAGCGCATTGACGAAGATACCGGTGCCGTCACCTGGCAGCGGCCGTGGAAAACGCACAGACATGCGCAGTTGAGGTGACGGGAGCGAGGCTGCGTGTCCCACTGCGATATGTTGCCCCCTCCTCGCTCGCATGCTTGCTTTGTCACCATGCCGCCAGAGCGCTGAAAACAATTGTTGGCGATGCGGCACGAGATAGTATCTGCGGTGACTGTGTGCTCGGCTCACACGAGCGCCTGCTCCCCATGTGTGCCGGCGTCACATTGCCGACATAGCTTTGCATATGGAAGGCACTAACTTGATCAAATAACGATCAAGGGGTAACGCCTACACCATGCTCAGCAATGCCCGCTCTGCGGATTTCTACAAGAAGTGAGGTGCCTGCCAAAAAAAAACGAAAAAAATCAATCTGCCAAAATTGATGTGCAAAAGCAACTGGCCTATAGAATGGTTGGACCTGCATATCTTCTAAATTTTTGTGAATTATAGAATTCTGTCAGTGATTTTCCCAGCACACACAATGCTTGCTATATGATTGGATATGAATTCTTGTAGTACCGTATTTTCCGGTGTATAGGTCGCGGTTTTTTTCTGAAATTTTCGTTGGTGCGTCTTATCCACCGGTGCGACTTATGTATGGAAGAAGGCTGCGAATTCCGGTTCGCGGCGGCCGCGCGTGGGCAGCGCACGTTAGGAGACACAGCTTTATGGTCAAAATGAATCCGAAGCCCACTGCTACTGTGTTTCTCATAGCCCATATGTTGCTTCAGGACATTAAATCAAAGAATTAGCAGTTTATTCCAGTCGAAAACAATAATAATGGCCTGCGACAACTGCACGCCACTTTCTGCCATGCGCAGTAGCTACAGTTCAGAATAAATTCAAAGTAATATCAAACTGGGTAGCGAAAATAAAATGCAGCTTATAAATTATTACAGTGAGTTACTCTGAAGGAGGTAAACGTGCTGCTAATATTAAAATGACAGCTTGCTGATAAGTTTCAATTTTCAGGCCGCTTGCGGTCGCGTCACTTCCGTCCGCCATGACACCTTTATTGCGCTGATTTACGACAGCACGCAAGAGACGCGCGACGTTTGGAGAGGTGGCCAAATGGGTCTCGGACTCTTGGCACTCCATTTCTGCAAAAGCAGTTGTAGCCGGGTTCATAAAGACCGGAATGATCCGTTCCGTGAGTGGTGACGATGTTAGCGAAGAAGATATCAGTGAGTCGGAGGGTGATAGCGATGTGCTGGCGGAACTCCCACTTGAAGTTGCTGAATTGTTTGTTAGCGAGCCGGAGGAAGACTTCGATGGTTTTGCCTAATGCCGTTTGTAAGTACTATTATGAGCAATATGAAAGGGAACACAGGAACGCGTGGCAAACACCCTCAGACCCAGCTATCAGTGATACGCAGCGGCCGCCGTCGGAAACAAGGTGGAAAGGGGGACGCTGTTCTAACAACTGTTCCCATTCCCGCGGTGCGTCTTATCGGCTTTCGGACGACACCATATCATCGGCGAAATTACTTAAGCTGCTGCTTCGTAGAAACGCCAGCGCGGTGGGAGTGCCAACTGTTAATGGCACAGCGCCCTCCTTTCCCCTTCGTTTTTTACAGCGCCATCCGAGTATATGCTCCGAGTCTGTTTCGAGGCTGTTTGCCACGCGTTCCTGTGTTCCCTTTCATATTGCTCATAATAGTACATGCCATCTGTGTGTATCAATAAACCATTTTTGAGAACTTTGTTGAGTCAAGACTTTGTACGGGAGATGCACGTGTCTAGCCCTCCTCACCGGGCGATGCGTTGATAGGCGGTGGCCGCCGCAACCATGTACTTTCGCCGCACTTTCTAACTATCTGATTCACTGTGAGTTTACCTAATTAACAAGTGTGTCTTGTACACCGGTGCGTCTTATACACCGGTGCGACTTATATACGTTTCTTTTCGGAAAAACTGTCATTTTGAGGGGGGTGCGACTTATACAAAGGTGCGACTTATAGACCGGAAAATACGGTATATCTATTTGCTACAAGCACTGAATCTGGGGGCAACAACTGGCAGAAAGGGCCACTAGCAGGCAGTTCATGTGTCTATGTAAATATTCTAAAAAAGTGCTGGCATGAAATTTTCGTGTTACATTTTTCCCATTGCTATGGGTGCCTACCAGCCCAGGAATCATAGAATGGAACATTAGATAGTCGACCTCAGGGTGTATAATTATTTTGAGCCTTGTTTATTTGTGTCAGTTTCGGCTTGGACAAAACGAACACCAAGGCGGCCGCCATGAGAGAATGGCACTCTTGATGTCGCTATTCTCATTGCATCATGGTCAGACTGGATGCGCGCCCTAGAGTGGCCCAAGCTGGCCACGGCCGCACGCGTCTGGGCCGCACGATATCAGTCCCAAAACTGTGACATGAGTCACAAGGCAGTGCAGCGTGCACCATCAGCAGCCAGTGTGTTGGCTAAGTCACTGGAGCCCTAATGTCGGCAGTTTGGGGCGAACTGCATGGCGAGGCACTCCACGTATCTTGCTTATGCCAGTGTCGAAAGGGTATTCATTCGGAGCTTTCTTGTGCATGCAAATATTAAAATTGATTTAAAATATGTTACCCTATACCGAATGGTTGCTACTAAAATCTGCAGCTACAAAGGAAACTTTTTGCATAGTCTCAGCTTTGATATTTCAAGTACTCCTTTAAGTAGAGCCTAATCATGCTATGAATGTTTAATAGTGGTGCTACTCCTTTAAGGTATTTTTTACTTGTTTTTAGTTTGGAGTTAAGAGAGACCGTAACATTCTGGCCACCCATTTCTGGCCATCAGTATTTCTGAGTTGTTCTTCAAAACTATTTTTGCTCGGCACTTCTCTGAAATGTCGAGGACACCTAACTGAACTTAGTCGTGATTAATGCATTATCGTGCAAAGGTGAAGCAATCTCCATCTTTGCCACTTCGGACCACTATAGAATTTGCTGCCTACATAGGGGTGCTCTCCAGCTGAATCAGCCTTAGGTGTCACAGGAGTGAGAGTAAGAACTTTAAAATAGTGTTAGAAATAAGCACAATACAATAGCTTTCTTTTTTGTAACATGTTAACAGGTCGACCAACCTCATGGCGACTGTAGGATGTGACTTGTTTGTAGAAGGGCAAGATCAGAAAAATAGAGAAGAGCAAGTAAGTCATCGTTGCATGACAGCTTCTGCGACACCTAAGTTAAGCTGCCTGCAATTTACGTGCAAATAAAATTGTTTTCAAGATGTTTACAGTATTATTGCCTGGTTCAAAGAGACTGGTGTACAACGTTTTGAGGAAAGCTGGAGTTGGCCGTGCTTTTATTTGTATTAGGAAATGTGCCATTTTATTATTTATTTTATAAATTTTTTAACTGGTACAGGAACTTCAATTTGTAGATGCAGCACCAAGTATTTGGTGTTCTATGTTTGTTTATTCAAGATACCCTTATGGCCCCACGGGCATTAATGAGGGGTGTGATACCGGAGCAGATTAAATGAAGAATAATAACATAGGAGAATTCTGCCACGTGTGTACAAGACAAAATAAAGGAAAAAAAGATACAGCAGAAATGTCAGTGTCCACACGCATACTAAAAACCATACGCGCAAGAAACACAATAATAGTGTACTGTGTTTAAGCTATTTGTTCATTTGAATTGTGAATGGGAGGCTCCTAAGGAAACATATGTAGTGCTTGACCAGTTTTCAAAATGCTATTTCTTTTTTACTTTTCAGTGACAGCTAGAGGTCTCAACAAGCATCTGGATGCACCTACAACATTTGTGCTGAGCACCTCTGATATCTGTCGTCTTCTATGGCCGTGAAACTGGGAATAAATAAAACTAAAAACTGTCTCCTCCATTTGGTATATTCCTTTTACATTGTGCAAGAACGTGGAAATAACATAGAGGACAATATACAAGCACTTGCACGTCATCGTCCCCTGGTCACTTATCTGGTATTTATGCTGCAGTTTAACCGAACTGCCAGGTAGCCAACATTTACAACCTTGTACCTCTCAAGCTAAAAAATTCATTTGTCCGAGGAACATGTTAAAGGTCTTCACAAGAAGACATTATTAAAGATTGAGATGCTACACTGCACGTTCACTTACAACAGCAGGTTCTAAAGATTTTGCATATTTTAATACCGGCCTTCACATCTGCTCTTGAAGCCTGTAAGTTGGAAGTAATCTAATGCTTGCTTTACATCGGTTACTACAAAGGGCTAGTGTCATAGCAATCAAGCATCCTATAATAACAAATTTGTTTAGACTTGGAGCCACTAACTAAGCTATGCTACCATCTATTGCCAATAAATGTGCATTTTGGAATGACCACATCTGGAAACTGACTTGAAGGGGCAATATCTCACCCTACGTTTCTTTTTAGTTTAAAAGTGGCACACTGCACAAGTAACACTGCTATTGCGATAACTCTTCTCCCGGGTACACGCGCGCTTGTAGGAAATCTCGCAGCCGTGAACGGAATTTCTCTTTGATTTTCTCATCGTTCTTGAAAGAAGCAGAAACTTAAACGCAGAGGTAATTAAGTGTCGGAGAAATAATGAAGACGTCCTCCAAGTCTGATGATTGGTTGGCGCGTGCGCGGGCCACACAGAGGAGAAAGGAACCAGCGCAGGACAAACTTGGAGCGATACCATGGACACGGTCAGGCAGGCACGCTCCGCATTTAAAAAAAAAATCGTTCAGCAAGACACCCGTAAAAATTGACGTAATTACAAAAGGAAGCGTCAGTTCCAGTCGTTTCTTGCGTCGACTGCTGCTAGACGCTGGCCATCGCCTCCTCTCTGCACTCAGCTTCTTACAGGGAATTCCCTAGGAGGCGACGCGCAAAGCGCACAAAGCCATCGCCTCCTTTACTACTACGATGCCTGCAGCGTCACGCCAGTTCCCATTGCTGCCAGATCGCCGGCCTATTTCACTCACTCACCGCACGGTGGCGCAAGTGACCGATCCTCGGTAGCGGTTGCTGGCGTCAGCTCATGCCAGGTTTTTGTGCGCAATTTTACTTCCATCTGAAGTATATTACAAAATAAAACTTGTATCCCTGCGTTTTTGTTGTTATTTTAGATAACTGTGCTCTTTTCCAGGGTGCTTTATAGTGCAATCATTAAATGAACAGATTCTGTTTCCCTCGTACAGTGTATGGGTACGTGCTTTAACTGTATCGGTTTTGTCGCTCTTTGGCGGATATATTGGCTACTTTGAATAGACAGGTGTAACTCCCTACACGTAATCAGATTCCTGTACAGTTTGCTGTTCTGATATGTACTGAATGGTTGTGTTTCGACTCATGACAGCAGCGGTGAAGCTGTCGGTTTCATTGGGCAACGATACGATCGAGACGCGCATCGGACAACACACATACGTTTATTACAAATTCAGACAAATTAACCGGCATAAAACAGCTCAAGAACTTGTAAATGAACACAAACAAAACAGATGTGAAAACAGAGTTGTTATGTCACACTGCATGCGCCGCACCTGCACGTGCATGTGGAAAGCCGATTTTCAAAGTTTGAGAACTTTTCGTGAGAGAGGCTTTGTGCACCACATCCTTCTCACTGCATTCTTATCGGTCATATCAAATGCATGGTTGGTCAGCAGCAGCTTGATGAACTTTCTGCATATAAGTTCCACCAACTCTCGCCGATGACCTTCGTCGGAATTTGCGCACACCAAGACTGGCATTGACGTGATGACCTCAACACTGTGCGTCAAGCATGCTTCTAGGGGCTTCGTAAGTGAGCGACGATCAGAAAGCATGGCGTCAACAAACTTCTTCAATCCATGCAGCAGTCGCACTACCTGCTGCGTCGGATATGACAGCCCACCTCTGTCCTGGTGGGATATCAGCCCGTCCGTGGCGCAGCTTCCCCTCGGTTTCTGGACCAAAGCAACGCACTTGTCACATGATATTCTCTGCTACAGCACGAGCTATGTATCCTCCGACGAATGAAAGCGCGGCCATGTCTGCTGTTGGCAGGAATGGTGTCGCCGACGTGCAGACGTCTCGTAGCGCTTGCTGTGCCAGCTTAACGGTGGGAGACGGGGTGATCTCAGTGCTGTGCACGTTGCTTCCGACAATGGCCCGGGATGAGCAGAAAGATTTCGAGCTGCTGACATTGCTGCTCTTTGAAGAAGCCACGATTCCGGTCTTCAGCATTTTTTCTATGCCGCAAAGGGTGCTCCGCACGTCCAACATATCGTTACAGCCCGCGCAGCGCCGCAGTATTCCGAAGAATGATTCTGTTGGGTCGCTAGAAAGTTTCCTTGTCAAAACAAACTGAAACCGAAGCTCACTCAACAGAAGCCTGATGCACTGCACGTTAGAGACAGTGGTGAACACGAGAGCATGGTAGGTCTCCTTTGTGAGAAAGCTGTCTTCTGAGCTTGTCTCTTTGAGGTTTTCAATGTATTCGATGAATACAAGTTCAAGCCACTGAAGTCGTGGATCGTCAGGGTGAGAAAATTCCTTGGTGTCTGGATTGTTTTGGTGGATGTGCTGTTGGCAATTGCTCACATCCATAAGCACAAACCACTTGTGCATGTTGCTCATGAACTCAACTGTTGGGCCGACTCCTGCAAACTTTGCGTCACGGGTGTGTCCTGCCTAGGACTTTCATGAAACTCAAGGCAGCGGTTACAGCTGGCGAAAACACTTGCAGTGCAGTCTTGACTCCCATCTTTTCGAAGTTCGATGGGTAAAGGTGTCTTCTGGTGAGGAACCGGACAGGCTTCACACTGCTTCCCCGCTGCAGCTCGTAGGTGTCCTTAACATACGTCGATGATATTTCTTGGTTTTGTCCGAAGTCCTTGGATACAAACTGTGATTGAATATTCTTGATAACGTGACTCTGGTCAAAAGCAAGGAGCAGTTGCCTAGATGGGTCGGCCGGATGGGTTACTTGAGTTTGAAGCTGCCCTCCCGACAAGATTTCCATCGCTGCAACGTTAGTTCTGTGATTGTCCGTAACCAGCCGGACAATTTGAAATCCAAGTTCCTCGGTTTTTTTTATGACATGTCTGATGGTTTCTGCAAGCAGCTCGCCCGTGCAGCCTTTCGTAAAAAAATATCCCACCGGAATCTTAAATTTGGCGTGCAACCCACAGAGCAGAAAGCAGAGAAGTGAGTTGGCGAGTTCACCTTTATCCGATGCAGATAAAAGGTGGTCAAGATCCTTGCTCACGTCGACGTCTCCAAGAAACACGTCTCTTTGTTTGTGGTACTCGAGCCTCTGCTTAATCCGCATCTCGTCCACAACAAGGCTGCAGACCTTTGCCTGCGGCGTTTGGAGGCACTCCAGCTCGGTGCTCAGCCTTTGCTTCACCAGGTCACTGAAACCGGTTTCTCCTGAAGTGCTTCCCAAATACTTTTGTAACGTGGTGTGACATGGAAGGCCGAGCAAGTTTTCAGTTCTGATGTATTCATAGGATTTTGTTGAAAGGTTTCTGAGAATGATGCAATGTCTGACGGTAATTTCGCTCCATGCCGGCTTTTTCGCCTCGTAGTTGACCACCTGATCCATGATGAGCCTTGCTTTTGCATTTCCCTGGTGCGCGTCATTCACAATGCTTAGGAACTTGACCACGTTGTTATCTTCTTTCAGACGAGCAAGCTCCTTTTTATAGGCATCAACAGTTGCTTGCAACCTCTCATTGCGTGCCTTCCGTGCTCGTTGTTTATCTGTCCATTTTTTCCTTTCCAAGTAAGCTGCCAAGGTGTACCGTACTTCTGCTTGTGTGCCAATGGTCCGTAGGGCACATGCAGGGCGAGGTGTTGCTGCCATCGTTTCTGCCTCATCCATGTCCAGTTCCTAATCTTTGCAGTCGCTTGAATACGTGCGTTGGCCAAAAACATCGATTCCCTCCATCTCTGAGACTTCGCCTTGAGTTGAACATGCTGCGACCGTGGCAGCATCTCGTGAAGTCACTGCTGGTAACACAAACGTGGACGATGCTTTGTGTGCAGCACTAGTCGTTATTGCCGGTGAGGGTTCCCGCTTTCTTTTTTTGATGCTGGGGTCGCTTCTTGTTTCTCTTTTCGGAGCCGGCTTCATGTACTTAGGGTAGTGTGGGAAAACACTAGGCACAGCATTTTGCTTCAACCTACGCCTTTTCGTGTCAGTCCGAAAATCTTCCGGCTGAAAGTGAAGGCTGCAGACCACTGAGTAGTTCGACGTTGAGTTCGGTTCCCAGTTCTTCCTAGAAATGTTCTTTAACCACTGCGTTTTCAGGGCTTCGTCCACTGGGAACTCATGGTAGGAGACATTGGGCTCCTTCTTCCGCACGCTTGATGTACAGAATGGAACGCAGCAACATCGCATTCTTCGGCTGTGAAGGTATACTTATTTCACGAGCAAAATCGTCGCTTAATTAGCGGGCAGTCATTACTTACTCGGCTTTAACGACAGGTATGCTGGCAAGAAGCGAGAATGCTCAGTGCGCGCTTTGCCCGCGGATCGTCTGCTACCGTGTGACGCGACTAGCGGGAGAGGATCGGTAGCGGGAGGATCGGTGGGTGGCGCCACTGGGCGGAATTCAGGCGCAGTGGGAAAGGGTAAGGCGGGCACGCTTTGGGGTGACGCCGCAGGCATTGTAGTAATAAAGGAGGCGATGGCAAAGCCAAATCAAGCCTGCTCGCTGCAACAACAAATTCCCTAAATGTCCCTAACTTTTGTCCCCAACTGACAGTGGTTTCAGGAGCCAATCAAAACGTGGAATAATTTCCTCCTTTTAGACGCATGCGAGCGCGCGGGCAGGACGGCGCGGCCGGCTGCGGCTACCCGCCTTGACGGGCAGCGCCACATTTTCCCTGGTGTCATCCGTGCGTAAGGGAGTCACGCGCGACCAAAGAAAGGCGCCGCGGTACTCACACCACTCACACCTCCCCATTCTAGCCACCTTACCGGAGGCTCACGCTACGCCTGCGGGTTACCGGGACCCGACTGCGCAGGCACTCACTGGGAGGGCGAGGAAGTTGCCCCTCAGCGAGGCGAATGCGCGGGAAGGCCCGTTCACACTAGCAACGAAAGCAAGCGAAAGCGACGGAAATTTCTGTCGCTTTTGTCGCCTTTCATCGCTTTCGTCGCGCGACGAAGAGATGCGTCGCTCAGGAGTGATCCGGATCTTTTGAGCCGCTCTTTTTGAAGAACGAGTGAGCCATGGCTCAGTAAAAGTGAGCGGCGGTTCTTTTGGAGAGAGGGAGCCCCTTCTCGCCCCCTCAGTGATCCGTGTCGTACAAGCCAACGGAGCCGAAAAGAAGGGTCAAAGCTTTCTGCGCCAGCTATTGCCGGCGCGAGAAAGCAACTCCACTGCCGGGCCAGCTGGGGCTAATTTTCCAACTTCCTCCAGCACGCCCCCTGTCGTGGGAGCAGACAATTCGAGCCAGAAGAACCGGATGCAGTTTTGACCCGTTCTTCAGCTCTTCAGGCTCTTCCGCTCAGTTACTGAACCGAAGAACGGCTCCCGCTCTTTTCGAAAGCCGCTCTTCGCGAAGCGGATCTTCTGAGGCCCCATTTGGGAACCGCAGTGGCGGCGGCGGTGAATGACAGATCGGGAGGCCGCAATGGCAGCAGTGAACGAACTACGTCTGTATTTTCAAAGTAATAGGAAAATAAACTCCTGTGACCATATGATTCACTAGAATCACTACAGCTACATTTTGTGCGTGCAGCTGTTGTCCGAGTCAGGAACGAGCCAGATCTTCTCAACCGCTCAGTTCCGCGGCAATTCTCGGCTCCCGGCGGTTCTTTGGCCGAGCGGCTCTCCTAAGAACCGACGTTCAGCGGCTGCTCGCTCGATTAGAGAATCGTGTTGAGCATGGCTCTGAAGGAGTCGTGTCGGCACGTTCCGGTAGAGTTATTAGAGGCGTATCGGCCGACCCAGCTGGGTCTTGTGTGAAACGTTCGCGTCATCTATTATCGCTGCCAAAAAGCGGACCCGTCTCGCTTCGAATAAACTGAACAAAGTGTTGTTCACCACCACAATATTAAAATTGATGTTGATTGTAGGGTTTAACGCGCCGACGCAACGGAGGCGATGAGGCGCGCCGTAGTGGAGGGCTCCGGATTTATTTTGACCACCTGGGGATCTTTAACGTGCGCCGAAATCTCGTACACACGGGCGTTTTTGCTTTTCGACTCCATCAGAAAAGCGGCCGCCGCGGCCGGGAATGGAACCCGCGACCTCGTGCTCAGCAGCGCAACGCCTTAGCCACTGAGCCACCGCTGCGGGTCACAATATTAAAATTAGTTTCTTGTATCATGTTTTCCAGAATCATTTTTTCTGGCGTCACAGCACACTAGTAGAGATCATATTTGTGAGGTTATAAAGTTGACAAAAAGTTGCATTTTTTTTTCGTTATATATCGACCGAGAGTGATTCTGAAATACCACTGACACAAAAACTTTTGTAATGATGGCGAGGCCAATTCTTTTCAGCACAAATACACTGGATGTTGTTACAAAATAAATGCCTCAATAACAATTGAGTAATAATTTAGATTATGCATGCTTAACACAGGTTACAAACCTAAACGAACCGCTGAACCATTCAAATGAACCGGTTCACTTCAGTGAACTGAGCCGTTCTGAGCCGCTCAGTGAAGTGGGCCGTTTTGCCCATCTCTAGTCTCGACCTAATTTTGTCGCCTCCGTCGCGCCGTCGCTTTTGAAGCGGAAGCAGGAGGCGAAACTAACTGACGTCATATCCTGCCAGAGCACCCGGATGCTGTCTCTCCACAAGCGGCGAAACTCCCGTGAAGTCTCACTCCGAGCGCAAGACAATAACAAGAAAAGCAAAAAATAGTCGTCGCCCGTCGCTCCATGTCGCGTGCAAGTGTGAACAGCAAGGGTGGCGACCGCTTACGCCTTCGTCGCGTCGCTTCGTCGCAAGTGTGAACGGGCCCGCCGCGGAACGAATATGCACCTGCCCAGTCGTGCCCCAGCGGCGGCGGACGCCGTCGTCGTTCCATGCAGTTCCGTACGGCGCCATGCCGCGCGAACTTCGTCGTGAAAGTTCGCTTCATGTATTTTGGCCTTTATGGGGAATGCTTGATCAAGAAGCGACGCCGGTCATTTATTTTGATGGTCATTTTCACGCTGCGTCGCCAATGAGCAGGATGATCGTTGCAGGGCATCATGCTAGCAATCTGCCTGCTGCGGGCTTGACTACTGAATGTAGTAGATAACAGGATGCTCAGTGGCGACAGAGCATTAAAAAACGCCTCAAAATAAATTACCGGCGTCGCTCCTTTATTAAGAGTTTCCCCTAAATGTAGGTCACACACTCAAACGCTCTGAAAGAACTTCGCATGCGCCCAGTGTGGTGAAAGCGCAGCCAGACGGTGCGGCATGCGTCGGAGGCTGACCGCTCATTTGTTCGTTCTTCTTATTTACAATGACCAACTTGTTCTAACACGCAGACACAAGCAACACAGTGGCCTCTCAAGAACGACGGCAGCCGGCCGACAAAACGTGTAGCCATAATCAACTGGCTGGACCGTAACGTTACGCGGGCCAGCCGAAAACAGAGCCCTCGTTCTTTTCAGAAATGCGCTCCCCGTTACGTTCGTGCAGCTGCAAACGGCCGAACGGAAACCGCTAGGCTTAATGTACAGACAATAGCTGCATCATCTCACCCGAATATCGTCGATCGTCGCTTCAGTCGGAGCACCACTTTCTCGCAAACTCGTCGCTAAGCGGTCGAAGTCGATGTTCTCCGCCAGTCTGTCAACAAACCTTGGTTCCTCGACCTTCCTGCTGTCCTCATAATCCATTTCTAGCGCAGGATTTTCAGATATCCCATTTCCCATCTTGTAAATAAGAATTACAGCCGTTACAGCTACAGCAAAACTACGTCGACGAAAGGTGCTGGTCTGGAATTGCAGGTACTAGAAGGAGCAGTGCAGCGGCCGCCGCTCCCGTGTGACTCCCGCAACGTCGCCAGTAGCGGCGGCGCTGCGGTCAACCAGTCTTCCAAGCGGGCGGGCGAAGCGTTCGCGCGCTCCGAAATTGCCGTTTGTAACAGTTTTATTTACATACTCTGGTTACAACAAAAAAAATTATACACCTCTACCGGAGAGCCACAGCGCCCGCTGAAACAAGCACGGCGCCTAGCGCGCTAAACTGCATCCGCCGTAATAAACGTAGTAAAATTGTCAGCAAATATATAGCCCCGAAATTCTAATTCTTTCATCGAATGGAACACTTACAGTGCAAGCTACCCACAGTTTGTTGCATCTTTTGAAGACCAGCCTGGAGAATCCAAACATTGCGTAAATAAAAGTACAGAAGAGTTGGTAAGACCTGCAGGAGGACGTCAATTAGAGGGAGTGGGGCATCTATTCACGGAATAAGGAAGTCGATCCTGCATGAACCCACAAAATCATTTTATTCTCAGGAGCTTGACAGAGCAAATTTGTAAGCAACAGAAACACCGAAGCAGAAAGTATACTAGGCAAAATAAAACAAATGGCAAAGTGACTACTCCATTCAAAAATTGTGCTTTAGACAGGATGTTTGCAATTTTATATCACAAAAAAAAAATCACGAAAGTACAGTTTTTGCATAGTACTGATATGTTAGCAACAATGCATAGTAAAAAATGCCCACATACATATTACATATATATATAACTGAAAACAAGATACGAAACAAGTTTACTGTCATTAGTTCACAGCTTCAGTAGCTGCACCTGTACACAAGTGCAGTGCGTCCGCTTGATTCAATACAGCTTCTACATCCTCCTCGTAACCACTGCCGCTTCTGCTGAGTCGCTATTTACAAGAAAAAAAAAATACTGCCTTTTCTACAGTCACATCCCATATGCCGGCGTCCAGTGAGCAAGACGTAAAACATGCTCCCTGGGCATCTTGCAGCTCATGAAATGTCCAGTAGTACTGGTTAATGCCGCTCCTCTCAATGACGCACCTGTCACAGCGGCTCCGTCGCTTGTCGCCGGATTGTCAACATCAGGCTCGTCTGCAGAAGTCAGTAGTGCGTTTTTTTCTCGGCAGGACATTCTCTTCAGGTTTCCTCTTTTTTCGTTTCTTTTAGGAGGCAAGCATGTTCGGTAGAATCGTTGGAACAGCGCCCGGTGCGAGCGTCGGGGTCCCGTGCCCAATGCGCACCTCCGTGCCGTTAATATGATGAACAGTCCTTGACAATGAAACGTTTCTCAAAGTGTAACTCACATACAGCACAATCAGGCCTGAGTCTCCTGTCGCTTGTGCGAAGGTTGCGTTCCCATACGCTTCTCACCGGGTCAGCGGGCGCTTTAAACAACGTCAATTTCTGCGCTTGCTTGATTCGGAAGTACCCTGTGTTGCACCCAGGTGCGAAGCAATGATTTAGGCGTTGCTTCTGCGCCATTTGCGAGCTGTAGTAGCTAACATTCACAAGCAAGACCGCGAAACACCGCTTCGGAAGCTTGGGAGAAACGGAAGATTGGGCGACTGCAGCGCCGCCGCTCCGTTCGCCAGCAGCGGTGCCGGCGCGCGCCGCCTCCGCTCGCACTGCCCATGCTTGTGCTCAACGACCATGGAGGTCACGACGAGAGCAATGGAATTAAAAAAAGATTAGGAGAGGCCCTGACGTCACACCCAGCGCAGCCGTAAACGCCATTTTTGTAAGTCGAATGGCGGACTATTTTTTCCTCTCTCTCGGTGCACCTTCTCCGCCTCCTCCGTCCTGTATCGCCTCTCTTGTCTCTGCATCTGCCAGCGCCGAGCCAGCGGAAATCAGCTGATAGGCAGGTAGAAGGCCGTTGGCTGCGTCTGCTGCAACCCGGGGCTTCCGAGCCGATTCCCCCCGAACTGGCTGCTGCGCCCCACGGAAGTGACGTACGTCAACACAAACATTGCGTAATTGCATTACATTGCAATTACTTCAATAGTATTGCATATATTTTTGGTAGTGACACACTAACTGGCGATTATATTGTGGTGATTTATTCGCATTGTCAAAGCAAGGCTAGAAAAAAAGAAATATATATTTTTGTATTGCATAGGTTATGCGCATTGAATAATGTTTGTAGAACTACTTCCAACTGCGCAGCGAAATGTCGTGGTTCGGCCGGCCACTTCGCCCCCCCTCCCGTTCCGTAGTTTTCTCTCCATACCATTGCCACAGAAAGTTGTCCCTGAGTATATATATATATAGAACGGCCGTTTAATTGAATAGTCATCTCTGGGATTGCCTGTGAAACTGCAACGCAAACTTGGGCACTCTCCAGTCCGGTAGCTGCACGGCGTTCGCCCACTGTTTGCGGCGTTCTCCATCGCTTGGGAACCGATAAACGGCGGCGATTGCAAACAAAGGATGAATGCACACCAATGTACAGCCATACTAGTCAGCGGAATGATGCATTCACCGGTGGAAAGTGACGCCCAAGTCCTTGGGTACAGATCGCGACTTGCAGCCTGGCACCGAGCATTGCGGCATTGTTAGAGCGAGCCGCTTCGCAGAACTGCTGCGTTTAGGTTCACGGTCACGCGCTGCAAAACGGCCTTGGCAAAGGCTGCTGCACCCCGGGGATCCTTTCCCCCGGGGTGCTCCAGCCTCGCCCGATCGGGGCTGGCTGGAGCGCCCCACGGAAGTGACGTCACCTGTTTTTTGTTATTATTTCTTGGATTTGGTCGTCGTTGTTGATCGCCGAAACTAGTACGAAGTATGTACCATGCCGGCCGTGCAAAGCGGTCGTGCCGGCCATAGAGTTTCATACTAATATACACTAGAGGGGACACTGGCGCTAGTGTCTATGCGAGCCGTTGATCGTCTGCTTCAACCCCCATGAGGGCGGCCATGCCAGATAGACGTGTGATTTTCAAACTTGGCTTGACTATGCCAACATCTTGACTTGACTCGAAATATCTTTTTTATAAATTGAAAAGCTACAACTAATGTTTATTACAGTATAAATTATTAGTCGCATAAACAACTTGTACTATTCGTTAAGTTTTAATTAAGGTTTAGAAGTACTCTTTTATAAGAGGGGAAGTGATTTGTGAACGGCATACGCCAGAGTTACTGGATATAGACAGTTGCGAAACTCCCCATAGGCCCCATGTATCGAAAACCGGTCTTCGGTTGCCCCCCTGCGCCGGGGCAAGCACGGGGCAAGTTGACTAGCCTGTCGTCTGTCGGCAGAACGTTGAAGCAGTACTCAAGTGCTTGCGGCTGCTGCCGTAAGTCACAAAAAGAAAATCCGCAAAAACACAAGTAAATTTTACGTAACTATTGTGTTTTAATTTAAAAAGCAATCTTTATTTTACAGAAGAATTTTGAATAATAATAGTTTAACGAAGTTCCGTTTTTATCTCCTAGGTGCCGCGCGCGTTGACTTGCCCCTCAGCTTCCACGGAGTGGGGGGGCTAGCGCCGCCCGGATTCTGAAGCGGAGTTTCGCAACTGTCTATATTGAGTAACTCTGGCATACGCGGCTGAGTTTAGCGGAGCCGGTGATTCGGCGGCGAAGCGTTTTTTTTTTTCGTTTTTTTTTTTTTTTTTGCTTGCGAGTCGGCGGTGGCATGTGTCTGCTGAAGGGCCGCTGTACAGCGTTAAATTTCGTTCTGGAAGACTACGAGTAGCGGAGCGACGCATCATATAACCCCAAGTAAGTATACACGGTTGTTGTTCATTTCCACTGATAAGTGCAACTGTTGTCGCCTTACCCGACGTGCGGTCGGCATGCTGACAAAATCGTGAAAGGACGCTGAGTAACAGCTGATCGTTTGCTTTGGTGCCTTAAACAAGCCATAACGGCCAACTCGACCACGGAACTCGACCATATCACCTCTGTTCGTCGCTAACACGCAGACGATGTTTTATTGACCGGATGGTTAATCGGGTTCTTTCTTTGTTGTACTATTCGTGTATTCTTGATGTCTTGACGCACTGTAGAGCTGTTTCTGTGACCAAATGTTAATTTTATATGTTGAGAGCGACAAACGTAGGAAACAGGGTATCTTATCAGGCCACACAGCGAAAAAATTCTCGTACTTCATTCGTGTTAACCTTCCAGAAGACGGCCTCGTCTTGCTAAGAGCGGCAGGCATGCAGGGCGTTCTGGAGCAGTGGGCTGCATTTTACGGGAGTTCCTAATTTTGTGAAAATTCCCGTGTAGAATGTTTCTATTAGATGACCAATAACGCGCACTGATATATCTAAGCACCGTGTGTGTACATTACACGCCCACAAGTACGAATCATCACCTGTCTAACCGAGGTCTCACGCCCAGATATAACCAGGTACGCGTGTGAAATTGAAGGCTCTCTATTTTTTCCAGTGCCTCTATACAAGCGTGCCGAAGCGCAGGAACAGTTTGAAATTACGTGCGAAGGTGTCAAACAGCGTAAATATTGCTGATCAGACGGTGCTTGCCTAAATAGCAACTAAATAGTGCCTCTGGGGTACCATTTCCACAATACACAAGCTGCCTTCATGCATTCGTTGTTCCGTAGCTGTTCCACAATAAGTTCAAAACATTTACTCATTTTGTGTGGTTGTTCAGTCTTGAATAATCCAACTGCTAAAGTCATGTCTTGTTAAGACACCCCAATAACCTCCACAGCAGGCCCTTACTCTCATCCGACTTCTCCCTTAGCTCTCTAACTCGCGGCGATCGTTCATGCAACTAGAGAACTAACTTCCCTACCCCCTTCCCTACGCTACCGCATATGCTCCGACTCCATGGTGGCTATTCGAGCTCTTCGCGACAACCGAATTGCCGAAGATCTGCATGACGACCTCTCTGAAACTCTCTCACTCCTCTCCCCTGCCTCGGTCGCTGTGGTGTGGGTGCCGGGCCACTCGGGGATTATTGGCAATCAGCTGGCTCACCAGCTGGCCCGCGAGATTACTAACCGGGCGCCGGTGATCCCTTGGCCTTTTCCTCCCATGGCGGACGAGGCATATTTCTACAAGAAAACCCTCAAAGAGCACTACCAACACCTCCGGCACTCGCTACAGACTCTTCCGCCACCACACATTACCCTATCCATTGCACAAGTGCACACCCTTCGGGCAATCCAGCTGAACACCCTCACCACTCCGGCACGTCTTTACCACTACGGCTATCGCTCCGACCCATACTGTCCCAACTGCCCCGCTACGTACGCAAATGTCGAGCACATCCTTTTCTCCTGCCCCGCTGCCCAGCAGTCTCCTCATTACCCTAACCCCCCTCCTCCGAACTGGCGAGTGTGGTTGGCGTCGGCGGCCCTCGTTGACCAGCGAGCCATGATTCTTCTTGCGGAAGAGTACGACGCATAGGACTTAATCTGAACAGAAATAAAGTTTTTTCTCTCTCTCTCTCTCTCTAAAGCACGACCTCTGAAAACATTGTTGGCGTCCTGTGAGTTCATTGTATGTGCCTTCTCTTTGGTTTAAGTAATGACTTCAGTGTCAACACAGCAGCGCGCAGCTGATCGTAACTGTGTGTTTTTATGAGAAAGCCAGAGTCATTGAATATGTTATGTTGCTGGAATCCTTTTTGTAAATAAGCATGCTAGTGTGCTGGATTTTAAGAGTACATACTTGTGCTCTAAATATCTGTAAAAAAGCCTTGCAAAACCTTCAATGATGCCATCCATTTCGATACAGGTCCCAGCTGTGTCAGCAGTACAAGGAGCAGACCAGCAGGCAACACAAGAAGCTGCACCAGGCATGCAACCAGTTTCCAAGTCAGGATCATTGGATGGATCATCAGCAGCGCAAGACAAGGCAGGCATGCCGCCAAGCTGCCAAAAACACAAAAATTCTAGCAAGGGCCACCGTTGAAAAAGCAAAAGGGCTTGGGGAGAGGTTGATTGCAGCCTACGATATGTAAATAGTAAAAACAATCCTGTACATTCAGCTGCACAATAAAGAGAAAAACAAGTGGTGAGGAAAGTGCCTTGTAGTGCATGGAAGATGTTCTTTGAATCTTGCTTGTTAGGCACTCAAGATTCAAACTATTTTTCTCGGGTGCAAGAAAATTAGTTGTTCGAAACCATCCATTGTATGCATAAAGTGGAAGTATTCTGCGTGGTATTTTAGCCCACTGTGTTCCAAAGTGTTATTCACTTGAGGGACCCTGCTGAGGAGGAATGTGCGTGGTGCCAATGACTGTGAGAGAGCTGGCACGTCCTCACTGCCCATGTAAATCTCCATTGAAGCCAGGTTTTATTGTGCACCTTTCACAAACTTTTTGTGGCGCCGCCACCTCCTCCAGCAACATATTCATGAAGGTGTGACGTAGGGGATCAGCTTTCACCACGTGAATGCCAGTTAAAACTTACATTATACGTTGTGGCTGCAGTGTTTTGTTTATGCACCTGTGATGTATGTCCAAATAATGGATTGAAAAATGTTAAGCTGCCCTTTCCCATCTTGCATTGTTGTTAGTACGGCTCAAAAGGTTCTGATCAGTGGGGTAGAAGGCTGCCTCACCTACTACTGGCTGTTATCAAGTTGCAGATTGTATCCACCCACTGCTGTTCACTGTGGCTGTATATTCTCATGCCGAGTGTACGCTGTTTTAAGACCTTTGTTTGTTCGTTGATCAGATATTGTTGCCCTGCTTCTGCTGTGCTGGCAGATGCTGATCGAAACACTTCTGCTCTACAGCTATAAGCTTTTCTAGGGTTCCTTTCATGCAATCTTTTTACCGTAACCTAACGTCGCATTTGTTCGCCACTTACAGTAACCATTTTGTTGATTCCTGCATAAAGCAGCCTGCGTACATCAGTATGCTGGCTGCGAAAATGGCAATGCTGGTAGGTAGCTACAAACTAAATCCTGGTACCAATATCTTCACAGTGGCTCTTGGATGGGACAATAAATACATTGATGCGACATGCTTATGCCTTCACTCATTTTCACTGCATAGTTTGCGTGTTTGCTGTTCACCAGCCTTCAAAATTTTAAAACAACTTCCTCAAGGTAAGCTTGCACTCTTGCTTTTGTTGTATTAAGCAATGCTGGCTCTTGGATGGGACAATAAATACATTGATGCGACATGCTTATGCCTTCACTCATTTTCGCTGCATAGTTTGCATGTTTGCTGTTTACCAGCCTTCAAAAGTTCAAAACAACTTCCTCAAGGTAAGCTTGCACTCTTGCTTTTGATGTATTAAGCAATGCTGTGCTTTTTTTATTAGTGTTACAGAGTATGACTGTGGTGAGGGCTTTTTTATAAATGAGTGAAACGGAATTCTGCACTTTGCTGTTGGCACAATAAATTCACACAGTACTCGCCTAGTGCAGTCGCCAACTTTTTCTCTGTGCTCAATATGCCTGTCTCCAGGCGCTGAGCCAGGGTTCCACTAACGCAAACAGTTGCTACAGCAACACCTGCCACTGGATGGGGAACACTGTGACCAATGTAGACTCACAGCGACTTCGTTGAATAGCAAGCATGCATGCTGGTGATCGCCTCATATGGCTTCACCAGTACATAGCTATGTAAGCCATAGTTTATGGCCCAAAAGTACTGGTAGGCCCCAGGCAATCATTTGGCCACGTTCTGTTGCAATAGGTAAAGCCATTCTACCGTTGCAGAGGTACATTTTCTTCCCCTGTCTGATACTGCACTGCATATACAGAGTATTCATTTCATTACATTGTTTTTACCTTCAGCTTCAAACACCCCATATGCGTCCATGGTTGCGGGCGGTCACAGCCACAGCGATTGCGCGTGAGCCTTGGTTACACCGGTGAATACACGCAGCTGATTAGCAACGGAAAGGGACTGTGTCGGCTGTGTTGTGCTTGCGGGAACAGCCTAGCAGACGACGGTTGCACTGGCGGAATCGTCCTATGCAAGCGGCCTACCCTCACTTGTTTCGCCGCTTTCTCCCACGATAAGGTGCCGACCCACCCGCTGGTGGACGCTCCCGCAACATTAAAAAAAAAAAAAAAAAATCACCGGCTGTGCACACATACTTACTGCTGATAAAAGATTTTTATTTGTCTTCGGCGCTACCGTGCTCGTGTTATAATCGCAAGCGTAGTCATGAACGTGGCTAGGATGGAACGCACTACCCGGCGCGCAGTGCTTTCCGTATCCATTCATTCCAGCCGTGCAGTATTTGCGCACTGCAGCCGCTGGAATCGAACGCCAACAGCAATTCTGCCCCGGAATGACCCACCGACGCTTTCGACGCCGAAACCGAAACTGACGGAGCGGAAAAGTACGAAGCCTAGTACATATAACAATCGCCAAGCCTCAAGTTAAGCCAAGTTCGAAAATCACGAGTCTACGTCACACAAATATTCCAGGCACTATTCGCCGCGAGCTCGACATGTAGGTGGCGACAGCGTCGCGCTGCTAGTGTGGATGCTCCGCTGAGCGGCCCGTAAGAATGCTCACTGTGGGCGCGCTTCGTGCCTTTTTCTCGCCGTATGTGCGCACGACAGGTGCAAACAAGAGTGGTATGCTGTAGTTCGGTTACTCAACGTTCAATGTATAGCATGGAAGCGGCAGTCAGTTTTCATTATTACGCCAAAAAACGCGACGACTCATCGGGAATCTCAGAATGGCCGTAATTGTGACAATGAACTTGTACGCTGTGGCTCGTAGCAAGCTCGATCTTTCCAGACTATGGCTTTGAGCCTTCAATAAAAGCATAAATAGAAACAAATTAGGAAGCCTCGATCTCTGAAATTCAGTTTACAACGGCAATCTCAGTCGCTTTCACTGTTAGCATGACGCATTCTTGCATTTGTGGGATGCTCTGAAATGGTAACACTACTTAACATGCCCCGAAATTCCTTCTAAGAGCTTACGATATTTTTTGTGTGTTCAAAAGGCAACATAAAATTACCGAATTTTGATCAGCGCAGAGATATAAATGTAACCGCTCTAACGGGTCTTTTAAATGATATTTTAGCGACTCTGAAGGAAGGTTTCATGAATAACGGTTTCGGATCACTTATTTACGGCTTTTGTCGCAAGTGAACTTGCGAATTGAATTGTCAACGCACGCATTACAATCAACATCTCATGTTTAGCTAGGTTTTCGCAAAGTGACAAGCAGGCTTACAGTGTGCAAACCAAGCTTACTGGGACCTCACAGTGAGCCCAAATTTTCTGTGACGGCTGCTCTGTTGACGATTTGCGTTCCTTTTAAAATCTAACAGGTGCCTGCAACAGCGAGATGTGTTTGCATTCTTGCGTATAAGGTCGCTTACGAAAAGGCGGCAATAAATGAAGTTGCGCTTGTAGTAAAACATTTCCTTTTTATTTCTCTTTGCGAATCAGCGTAACGGGTTCCCGGTAACTACTTTGTTTTGTAAACTGAATATCGCCTTTGTCTTGGCATTTAATTCTTGAGGATTGGTTAAAAAATGAAATTCTCCGCATTTCATTCTTTTTCGGGAAGGGGGAGGGGGGGGGGGTGGTCCTGCCAACGTTGCAAGAGCAGCGAGAAGAGAACGCATGTAACGCGCGCGAAAAGCCAAACTATGGTTATCAGTAGTGTTTACAATCGAAACTACACTAGGCGTCGTGTTCTGTAGCGGTGAAGAAGCAGTACACGTATTTTCCAAAATGATTAACCACAAACCACAAACGTCTGTAAACCGCATGCGCGGTTTACAACGATCGGGCGATGGTCCAAGATTGTCCAGGAATTGTGGGACGCCTTTTTCAAAATTGTATTGAAAGCAAGCATTGTGGGGAAAAAAAAAAACAGCGAGTCATGGCACACACCCCACACACATGTGGGCAACAACGTGCATTATATATAACGCGTTTTCTTCTCTTTCTTTAAACTTAGGTCCACCTTAAGAGGTTAAGACGTGACCAAATTAGGCATTTGGTTATGCTGAGTGAGACACGTTTCTGGACAAGGTGATTCATGTCGGATTTGAAAATGATATATATGAAAATGACACACAAAATGCCACATGACTGACGCAAACTCACAACTACTTAATTTTACCGAAACATTCCCCCTAAATACTCTTGCGCATCCATAGAAACGTATTTTAAATAATACGTAAAATTAGCAACTCGATACAGTTGAATAAATGTTTATTCCTCCTCCTGAGTATAACCAACGACTGTCCAAAAATGGTATTTATTTTAGAAAAGGTACGGGAAGGACACGATCACACAGACGCTTGCGGGTGTAAAATACGTGTCCGGTAATGTATGGGCGATAGCGCACGGGTCGTGTGCAGTGTAAATGTTTTTGTTTGTTTCTTCTTTCTATAAGGACACAGCGCGATTTTACAAGGGTGTGGAATTAGCATGCGCGTATGCACAGGTCTTGTCGCTTCTTACCCGTTTCGCGTACAAAACTTTTATCCTTTAAATAATCGCCACGCCACCCTTCGACGTTCCCGAAACGGCAGACGACTCCACTCAACAATACGAAAAGTGCAATGTGTGGAAGCAATGTTTATAACACGTTTCACACTCAAGCGTTGACCACAGCGAAGATGTTTCGTGGAACTATAAACCAGCTCATTAACCCGCAACGCCCGCTGATTCTTGCGTTTCTAGAGGAAACGAGCACGCAGAGGTTACTATGTCATTGCTTACTGCCAAACGAGCACACATATTGGTTGTTTTGTCGTGTGCAGCACGCGTCTTGCGCCGCACGCAACGTGAAAAAGCAGACGACGCGAGAGCGCCATCCACACTAGGAGCAGTTCGTCCCGCCGCCGCCAGGGGCCGACTGTGTTCGCGCTCGGGGCGAATCAGCTCCATGGGGGTTGAACGATTGCAGCGCCAGTGTCCCCTCTAGTTTCATTAGTATGAAACTCTATGGTGCCGGCACTCATGTTTAGGTCGGCCATGGAGGAAAGAAAAGCTTAGGAGAGGCCCTGACGTCACACCCAGCGCAGCCGGAAACGCCATTTCTGTAAGTCTAATGGCGGACCATTGGCCCTCCATGCCATTGGCGGACTCTTTTTGCCTCTCTCTCTCGGTGCACCTTCTCCGCCTCCTCCGTCCTGTATCGCCTCTCTTGTCGTCTGCATCTGCCAGCGCCGAGCCGGCGGAAATCAGCTGATAGGCAGGTAGAAGGCCGTTTTGCAGCGCGTGACCGTGAACCTAAACGCGCGGTTACACTGTTACACGTCTTCAGTGTGGCCGCAGCAGTTTTGCGAAGCGGCTCGCTCTAACAATGCCGCAATGCTCGGTGCCAGGCTGCAAGTCGCGATCGGTACCCAAGGAATTGGGCGTCACTTTCCACCGGTTAGTGCATCGTTCCGCTGACAAGTATTGCTGTACATTGGTGTGCATTCATCCTTTGTTTGCAATCGCCGCGGTTCCCAAGCGATGGAGAACGCCGCAAACAGTGGGCGAACGCCGTGCGGCTACCGGACTGGAAAGTGCCCAAGTTTGCGTTGCAGTTTCACTGGCAATCCCAGAGATGTCTAGTCAATTAAACGGCCGTTCTATATATATAGGTAAGCAGTACTTCATGCAGATTTCACGCTAAAAAATTGTGGAATGTTTTTACCGTTGTTCGCGTGCCTTCGATAGAATTTTTTGCGAAGGAGGAGGAGGCAAAACGTTTTATTGAGTAAAAAAAAAAGAGAGGGTGGGTGGCGTCAATAAACTTTTTTTCGCCAAGTTTCAACTTGTCTCAGTGTCAATAAATTCAAGGTGATATCAGTTGAAAACGTTCATACACTAACCTCGCAGTATGAAGCGTTGAAAAGCGAAATCCAGAGCGAGACCACAAAAAGATCCAGATTCCAGATCCAGCACTCTTCCAGTCAACAGACGGACACCTACTAAGGTAATAGGACGATGGAATTATATCAACTGGGAATCTACCTTGTAACAGTTGCAAAGGCACTGCCGCGCATTGCCGGCCTAGCAAACTATATATTGCAGCGGCGATAACCAAAAAATTTAGTTGCGAATCGTTCGGTTGCAAGTCGCCTACGTACTGCACACCGTGTATCACTTCCCGAAAATCTACCTGACGGGTGTCCGCGCGTACGACGGGACGGCGCGTTCACGATATCTGCACTTCAATAGGCGCGTCGTGATCGCGACCGGAGCAAAAGCTTGACGCGGTACAATGTGCACTTGCAAGTAGAAATTAAATGACATATTCACATCGGCGCAGCTGTCGCAACTCGCAGCATCCTTTTCGAGTTCCGCAAGACCACAGCGCAGCAAAGCGAAGCAGCAATCTTCGCAATCGGACGACAAGGCAGGCGCTGCCTTTCCTCCATGACTGGCGAACGGCGGGCGGGCTGTTGCTAGGACGCCGTTGCTAACGCGACTTCAAATGGCCGCCGAAAACACGTGACTTCCTCCACACTTTTGCCAATGCGCGGGGATAGCTGGGCGAAGCGACTGCAACCTCGAAGCGACTAAAACCTGACTGGAACACGGACGTTGTTGCCAGCATACTGTACAAACGCGTGCTGGCAACACTGCTTCGTCCTGACCGCAACCGACGCTGAACGCTGCCCCTCACGACTACGCTGGCAACACTTGCAACGCGCACTGAACAACGTCCGTGTTGCGGTCAGGTTTTTGCTCAGCTGTGCTGCCCATCACCAACAGGACGCGTCTAACGAGCTACAGTGAATCAGTAGCCCAGCTTTATTTGGAAGCTCCTACAATGTGCCCTTCTTGCTCGTTGCTTTCTTCAAACTGCTGCTGAGTGTTCTCCATGCGATCCTTGTGTGAAGTGTTGCAACGCGCACTGAACGACGACCGTGTTGTGGTCAGGTTTTAGTCGCTTCGCTCAGCTATGCTGCCCATCACCTACAGGACGCGTCTGCCGAGCTACAGTGAATCAGTAGGAAGCTCCTGCAATGTGCCCTTCTTGCTGGTTGCTTTCTTCAAACTGCTGCTGAGTGTTTTCCGTGCGATCCTTGAGTGAAGTCGGCTCACCGTGGTGCATTTGGTGCAGCACCACCACCCGTTTGTGCCAAGTAATCTGAGAGTGGAAGGCGAGCGTTACGCTTCCTGCAAGCTTTCGACATTGGTGCCTGTGCTGCTTCGTGTATTGCCCGGCGTGCTTCCGGCCGTCGCTTTTATCTCATAGTTGTGATGGAATATGCCTAGCAGTAGTGACTAATAACTCAGAACTTCTAGATAACCTAGTGTGCTTCAACATGGTTTTACAATCTACTAGAGCGTGCAAGCTCCGCTTCAGTATGTTAGTAGCGTTAGTAGTGCATTCTAGCCTGTGGGATCTGTAGTCGCATATTTTTACGTGTGTCGGTATATGTATGTTCCTTTCAGAAGAATTTATTGAGCATGTTGTCTTAAGTTTAGTGCGAAGGGCGAACAACGAAACGCACAATGCTTTTTAACTGTACATAGAAGCTCTAGTTACAGCTGTTACCTGTGCTACCCACTTATGATGCCTGCTTCGCTTATATTTATGTCAGCAAGGCAGGTACAGACTGCTTCCAAATAATTGCCACATATACAGCAGAAAAGTGCCGCACTGTTTTGTGTTTGCATTCTGCGTTAGGATAGGATGATGTGCTGTTTTATGCCCAATTTGGCCTTTGGGTGAAAATCTGTTTTATACCCAACCACCCTGGATTTTCTGTTTCTACTAGTGGAACAGCTGCACCATAGCCACTTTTACCTTCCAACCACTCTTCAAGAGGTCATTGGTACGTGCATCAGTTCTGGGTGCGAAGACCATAAGGACATTGAACAGACAGGACGGGCGCTACTTGCAACCGATTTATTTAGGGTATGTCGATCAGGTATAAGAAGCATAAAAAAAGGTCACAGGATCAGGTATAAGAAGCATAAAAAAGGTCACAGGCGTTTGGCAAGAGCACATTCCTTGGAGTAGATTGATAAAGAGGGGGCTCACTCACAAATTGTTCTTTCATTTGATGCAAAACATGTTACATTATGTGCCATTACATCCGTGCTTTCTTCCACTATTTTTCTTTTTGTCAACTTGGGTGCACAATTACAATGTTGCACTCAAACGGCCAGTGTAATTTTCTACCGAAGGTGCACATTTTCAAGTGGTCCCTGATACATCACTGATTTGGCCAATGAAAGCTTTATGTCAAGTCAAAGGTGTCTCATCGCACAACTAACAAGGGGCTTAGCATGCTTCTTACCACAAATTTTGTGCATCTTTCCTTGTGTTGTTGTTGTACAAAGCATGGCACACTTTAAAGGTACCGAAAACACTGTCGGAAGATTTCATCTGGAGGCGACCTTTTTAAAGTTGTGCACATTTCGGTGTGACCTTGGTATGATCTTGGAAAAAGTTTTATTTCAAAAATGGTCTGCAGTAGCCGTTGGTGACACAGCTTTTGCCTTATAAGAGTCACAGCCAAGATGTTTAGAGGACTACACAACAGATAACGTTTCCACCTGCACTATTTTTATGCGGGAGCACTAGGTTCCCCACTTTGTAGTGTTGTGCCCGCTGTTGAGTGAAGCCTGTCATTCAAGCCTGTGTGTGCCCTGAACAGTAGCGTATGCTCTCACAGGGATTGGCAAGGACAGGGTACAGTTATACTTTGGAGGCACTAAGAGCAGGGTCCATCTGGACCCACTTAGTGAGTGCTGTAGCTGCACAGGATGCGCAGCGGACGATAGTGCGGAGAGACGGTTAGCATTATATATATATACATTAAGACAAACTCGAGGGGACGGCGAAAATTTCTATTACCAGAAATTCGTCTTCAGCGGACGGTATTGCGTTGTGGATGTTACAAGTAAACGAAAGTGTTGTTCGTCTTAATCATGGCACATGGAGTTCATCTTAAGCGGACTCTGGTACTTGTAGAGGTTTGAAGCCTTGGGAAAAGGGAGCTGAGCATGGCCAGTGGTCAATTTACTACGGCAGCAAAGAGGGCAGCCACCAACTTGGAGGGGCGGAAAAAGCGGGGAGCCCCAGTTCGAGGAATCAACATGGCTTTGTGAGAGAGGCACAGTTTTCTTACAATATATATATATCCGGATTCTGGCCTGTGTGGCTTCATTTCCTCATGCTTGTGCAGTGTATTGGCCCCACAGGCTCCACTGGCGGTAGGACAGGCCAACTATTTCAACTGATATCGAAGCTCAGTATCACACACAGTCATCGTACTGAACAAAAAAACAAATCAGAACGATGACCAAGCTGTGCTTCCTCCACTCAAGCGCTCCTACTTGCACTTCCTGTAGTCAAATGACTTCCAAACTCTTCTTTATAATGGAGGATATGTAGTTCACAGAAAACAATGAAAATGAAGCGCCGACTGTGCATGCTACATCAGATTGCGAAAACAAAAACATTATCTTCCAAAGGAATTAGATGCACTATTCCTGCGATATTCCTTTTTTGCTAGAAGTGTACAATGATAAAATTCGGTACTGCAAATCACCCGCAAGTAGAAAAAGTAACTGCAAATATAATAAATTATGTTCGAATATGAATATCATTGGTTTAGTGTAACAGCTTTGAAAGCTGAGGTCAAAGGTAACTTGGGCAATCACGACCTAACACGAGTGTGTGCACTGATTAGAAAATGGTACAAAAAAAAGGTGAAGAAAAGACAGCGGAGCAGTGAACAAAATTTGGCACACATGGATGTGGTTCTTCAACATGCTGTGAATAGCAGTATATATTTGACTGGATGCAGTCCTTCCAGTCATTCAAAAGAGGCCCTTGCTATGCATGCCTACTAGGACCAGGATGTTACTGCAGGCATTGCCAACAAGTAATAACTCAATGTCTTGCTCATGCCGTTCTCTTGAGTAGATGGTTCTTCCCAGCTCATAAATTCTGTACTGGTAACATTCCACTTCATCTAATGTACACCAGAGTGAACAAATTGGCTTTGGGCAAGGTTTTGCGTGCATTAGGCTTTCTTGCATGGCGTAGGTGTTGTGCAATAAAGCCGACCTAAGCAGGCGTGTCTTGCGGTAACCCACTGTAACTGCCCAGCATCTAGGATGTTTTGCTGCCATCATCGAAGACGTTGGTTCAATCCCAGCTGTGGCAGCCATTTTTCTGGTAGAGGTGGAAAAGAAAACCGCTGTATAGAGACTTCGTTGCACATTTCAAGGCCCACGAGTGGTCCAACTTGATCCATAGCTCCTAATGTGGTGTCCTTCAAGGAGCATGTGCAGCTTCGGCACGTAAAACAAAGCCCCCTCCCCCCCTCCTGCAAAAAGGATGCGTATTTCAGCTGTTGAGATCACTTAACTACATTAGACTAATAGAGGACCTTTACTTTAAGATTTTTATTGACTTAGAAATTTGGTGCTCCCTTGACAGACCGGTGTTTTATCGCAGCCCTTCAGGATTTAGGGTATTTCTTTCAACAGTGAGGAAACCATGGTGTACACCAGATATTGCCATTTCAGGCAAGAGCAGAGAAGTCTGGTCGCAGTGAAAAGTTGTGCCACCTCTAAACATTTTGGTCAAATTGTCATCCCATCCATGTTATGACTGGGAACTTTTAAATTTGTAATAGTGCCGTGGAGGCCTTTCCTGCCAGCTAGTGTACACAGACGAACTGACAACTCTTCAGTAAAAATTTTGTCTGCACTTAGTGAAAAATAAAGTAGGATTTATGGCTTGCTTTGCTGCCATATTTCATTTCATTCTGTTAAGCAAGGCCTGGCCGTCAAAGTTACTCGTAGAATTGACACTTGGTTGATTGATTTTAGGGTTTAACACGGCGACGCAATGCAGGTGATGAGGTGCACCGTAGTGGAGGGCTCCAGATTAATTTTGACCACCTGGGGATCTTTAACGTGTGCCGAAATCTCGTACACACGGGCGTTTTTGCTTTTCACCTCAATCAGAAAAGCGGCTGCCGCTGCCGGGAATCGAACCCGCGACTTCGTGCTCAGTAGTGCAACGCCTTAGCCACCGCGGCGGGTAGAACTGACACTTGGACAGGCAGATACAAACTATAATGACAAGATGCAACACAAGAAAAGGAATCGCACTAGTAAATAAATTTTATTCATAGCAATCCACACAAATATATACACCGACATGCACTTGTAATGCAGGTTTTATGCTATAAGGCGTACAACTGCAATTAACATAAAGGGTTGACAGCACATAAACACGACGACACAAGGAAGAGAAGACAGCCGTCGTGTTTACGCGCTGTCAACCCTTTATGATGCTACACCAACTAGCCCACCAAGCCATCCTCATGAACTGCAATTAACGAATATATTTGCGTCATTTGTGTGCTTACATTGAGGTGTACAAAACTGTAGGCACCAAAAACAATAGCAATGGCCATGAAAGGCACACGTACCCATTGAAAATTATATTCTAGCATACTGCAATTGCACTTCAACAACAATACCTAAACAATCCATGTGGATTATGTGTATAGTCAGCTGAAGAGTATGAAAGACAGGATCTATCCATCTCCGCAGTTTTTTTTTTTTTACTTTGCCGTGGCTAAAACCACGACTGGCTTCATAGATAGTGACCTACCGATGGCAGCCAGCGACAATGGGGGTCAGTGTGCCAAAAAATTGCTGTGTAGGAGCGGCACGCTAAATAATCTCCAACTTCACCAGCTTCGCTTTTCTCACAGTGTGACTGCTGGCCCAAGATGTAGTGGCTGTAACAATCAGTACCGACCGTTCCAGTCGGTATGTATATCACCAGTCAGCACCTCGAATTCAGCACTTAGTCACAAGTCAGTATCAGTCAGCCGGACCCGATTCTCACCTATGCAGAAGTCAAAGTGCACAACTAAACCATAATCTGCCTGCTCGATAATCTGCGTCATCTGCCTGCTTGACTACCATTATTAATTTTTGAGCATACCTGTTCATTCAAGCGTTCAGAACCTTTACCAACTTTGTCTTTACATGGAGAAGCTTTTTTTTGGCATGACGCTCGTTTGCGCACATGCGGAAATGCTTGAGTGTGTGCAAAACAGTTCCAACTTGGCCATATTTCAAGCGTGGCAACGCCGTCATTCTTGCGCGGAAGCATAATGTTTTGCAGTAGCAGGAGCACTACTTGACAAAAATTTCTTCAGGGCCTGTGGCGCTTTCGGATAAGCTGTGCCCCTCTTGTAGCACCTTCCGCAAGGCGGCTTGCCAGCCCTACAAGTGGCCAAGTTGGGTATACAACAGTTGACCCCGGTCAAGGCCAGCAATGAGAACCGTACATGTAGTTATCTTCAGGATATCTTTTTGAGCCATGCCCTCGTACCAAAGCGATAGGAAGCAAAATGAAAAATGCTTTGGCCATGTCGCTGCTGGCCATGTCGCACGCAAAGAAAAAAGTTTAGCAGTGTTAATAATTCTTTGCAAAACTATTCTTTTTGCACTTTTGCAGGGCATGAGCAACAAAATCACTGAATCGCTCCACAGCAATCACTTTCTTCTTGCTCCGCAAGTGTCCTGGCTCTAACACGCAGCTCAAACAGATGAGGCACCCTACTCCGCTGACCATGAACAGAAGTTGGGCTCCAGCAACATAACACCTGTGGTGCCAAGTTTATACAAAGTTTGTTGCGTCCTGGCTTGTGGCTCCCTCGGAGTAACAGGTCCTGGCAAAAAAATGGGCAGTAACAGTTAGACAAATGATTGCAAGGAGAAAAAAATAAATTTCTCCTTTTACAGGATTACATGGCACAACGAAATTTCACATATATGCATGAGCAAACACACACGCACTCCTTAAAGGAGGCTCCATGTCAATGAGGCATGGGTGACGTAACACTGCCCGTTTCGAAGGGGCAATGTTATGCTCTTCATCTTGCTGGATGACGTGGCCAGCATGTCAAAGATGGCAAGACCGAAAGAAGGAATGATGATGCGGAAGGGAGACAGCGGCATTCTACTCGTTCGTAACTGTCACACATAAGAAGCTGCATCACGCTTCCATGACTTTCTTACACTAGTGAGGACCACATCTGCTTCTTGTAAGCACAGTCGTGATCCCACTCATCATTCCCCACCCTCTCATTAATGGAGTGCGGCTCCTCCCCCGAGTTAGTGATGGCTGTGACAGTGTGTAGTGATGCAAGTAGTACAGATAAATTTTAGTATAAGTTTGCTAGGTGCCCTACCTTATTGAATTGCATCTGTCATTTTGTCAACCTGTGAAGTCTGCCGAAATATGCATGCAAGAAAGAAAAAAAAAGAAAGAGTGTAACAATGTTAGACCACACAGAAAACAGCACAGTAGAAGCAAAGGATGGCGTGAGGACGGGACAAGAGCTAACTTTCAATAAATGCTTTACTGTAGGACCAGCATGTATAAACACATCTGGCTTGTAATAGGCATGAAAGAGAGAAAAACATCAAAACGAAAAACTGTTGGAAAGCAAAGCTTTAAACGACACCCACAACAATTGCCCATGGGATATCCCTTGAATTCGTCTCACACGTGGCTCTACAACGAGTGAAACCAGAGATTCTGCCAGCCGTTACTTGAAATCCGCGGGGGCGGCGTGCCGAATGCTGCAGCGTCGGCCACGGCCTGGCTAGAGTGGTGGACGCTGCCTCCATAGCCTGCCCGTGCGTTGGCATAAAGAAAATGGAGAGGAGCGTCTTCCGAAGGGTGAGACAGCAGAACCTAGCCATCCTGATGTGCTAGCTTGGGGCTACGCCACTGCGTGACACAAGCGCAGACACCGAAACAATTTGGCATGTGAGCTTAGTGATTCCAATTTATACCGATTTAAAGTTTAGTAAGTTTAAGAATTGCAAGAAAGCTGAGGGAACTTTTATAATCACTATTTATCAGGACCAGTTGCTACTTTTGCCTTTTGTAATATTTCTTAAAACACAACCGAATTGGTATTCATCAATTTGAAAAAAAGTAGCGTTTCTCTAGCGGCCAGATGTCTGTATGTGGTTTGTACATTTTGTTTTCTCGTCCTGCACGTGGCGGTTTTCGTCTCTCATCTATTCCTGTTTGTTTTTCTTTCTTTTTCCTTTTCTCCTCTTACGAGCCAGATGTGTTTATATGCGCTGGTCCTGCAATAAAGAATTTGTTGAAACTTTGCACTTGTCCCGTCCTCGACTTGTGTTTTTACTGCACTATGTTTCTCGTGTGCGTATGAACTAACATGCCCAAACATTTTCTCTTCTACCCTCCAATAGTTTCAAAGAAACAGGCCATGTAATTCAGCTGATATTGTGTTCATCATCACGCTTTTAGAACTTGATTGATTGATTGTAAGGTTTAATGCGCCGACGCAACGCAGGTGATGAGGCACACCATAGTGGAGGGCTCCGGATAAATTTTGACCACCTGGGGACCTTGAACGTGCGCCGCAACCTCGTACACACGGGCGATTTTGCTTTCCGCCTCGATTAGAAAAGCGGCCGCCGTGGCCGGGAATCGAACCCGCGACCTCGTGTTCAGCAGCACGCCTTAGCCACACGCTCTAGAACTTCACAGCATAAACAATGCCAAGGTCATCATGCACTGTTGAACCCAGAATAGTAGCTGTACTAGTCACACAGAACAACATAAGTAACAGTCACTAAGCAGTGCTTAATGTCAGTTCAAGCACTACCACATCAATTGACATTAGGTAAACAATTTTTTTTCATCTAGCATGCATTGCATTCCGTAAGCATATATGCTCGTGTATGCATATATGTGTGCCCACATATTTTGTATACATACGCACTAGTGGCATAGGCAAGATGCATAAACTTGTGTATAGCTTCTTAGCCAACGCCTTTTGGGCCTTGGCCACTACAACACCAGCCAGATTAAATTGTGGTGGAGGAACTCCTGATGTTTGTACTGTGGATCCGGGCAAATTTTGATACAGTCAAGCACACATCACATTTCTGATAAAATGTGGCACTCCCCAGCATTCAGCTGAGCGACAGTGGGCCCACAGTACTGGATGCATTGCATGGACATTTAGAACGTAACGACACCCTGCAGTGTATGGGGATAGCATTCTAGCTTACTCCATTGTGGGGTAATATTTGACAGCTGAAGCAAAAACCACCATAATTGTTTGGCCATCGAAGTCAACCAACGTGTAAGCAAGGTGCTCACTGCATGTTCCAAAACATGCAAACGTCTATTGCAATCTCGTCCTGTCTATTATGTTAGGTTATTATGCACGCTTTCAGTGTTTAATCAACTTCTAATTTTCGCTACGCATTCCCATTGAACGTCCGCAATACCGGCAGCTGCGCCACCGATGTGTGCAACATTTGTGAGCGTCGCCCTCGCCCTACCGCGGACAAATTTACCCGTAAATTTCAACCTCATAAAAATCAGATTTCATTACATTTAAATGTTTTCAAAAGAATGTTCGATCACTGACTGATTCGCACTCTCTCACTCACAAGACATCCAATCGTCATCGCATCGTCACAAGTTCTCGAAGCGAAGATCGGCAAATCGTAACGGTCATTCTTAGCGGTTTTCAACAATATCGATGCAACCAGGCAGGTTTCATTCACGGCAAATCATGCCTGAACATCAAAGGAGTACTATAAAAACAACGGCACAGCCGCAAGCAATGAAGCAACCAAGTTACAGCCACGGGACGCGCAACAACGCCGGTAAGCAGGTCGGCCGATTCCACTGGTATTTTTACTATACACAGCTTAACAGTAGAGAATCGCTAGGCTTCGAAGCTATTTGGACTTCGGGTGCGTCACTTAAGCTCGAAAACCTCGTAATATAGACCGTAAATAATTATTAAGCGGTATTTGAGTTCGATAACTCACTTGCCGTAAACAGACATGGGCGCCGCCATCTTGGAAGTTTGTTTACATCAATGTTACCAGACGAGCATCGACATTTCGCTAAATTAAAAGGCCACTTACAATTATTGCGATTTTGGGTACTCATTAAGCTTAAAAACAAAGCCAAAGTAGCATGGTATTCATCCACAAAACACAAAATTCGCTGTTGCAAATTATGGTGCAATGAGAATGCGCTTGTAGCAATTGTGTCACCATAATGGATTGGCAGAAAATTTTAATGCATACAAGGTATTTTTATTTAGTTATGCTGTCTTTCAGTGGGTCAGCACGCTCACTGTCCTGTGTCGCGCTGCTTCTGCGGACCGTGTGGCTTGCTGCTAGAGTTGTCTTTCAAAAAAGTCCGGCATTTATTCGTTCTTTTCTGTGACCAGCCACCTGTAACAGGCATGTTTTCACTTTTTTTTTCCATATGCTGCAAGCTATGTTCAATCAGGTGTGTGTGGCACCTGAGGTAAGCTTCCACACATTTCTACATTCTCCAGATGTGTGAAATAGAACAAGCTCGCTTTTCCGCCAGATTCATGGCTCACACAAGAAAACTGGCGCTCAACTAAGAATAGCTTGTTCTGTTTGGTTTATTTCAGAAACAATGATTTCTTCTATGGCTTGAGCATTGTTGGACAAATACACTGGCACATTGGAGTCCAGCATGATGATACCATTGCCCACTGTGCGTATAAAGATAAAGGAGCATTTAAAAAGTTGGAATGCAAAATAAATGTTCTGAGCTATGTCGGCAGTCCATGCGTGTTTTGTCCTCCATTGCAGTTTGTACAGAGTGATTTTGATAAGATTGGTAGCAGAATATCTGACACTGAATTTGCTCACCACTGGCTGCACTAGAAGAAATCGCAAACATGATAATACGTAACTAGTATACTGTGAATCTCTCTGAACACTGAGCTAGAAATAATTCTCAAAAGGAAAAAAAAAAAAGAGTAAAGAAAGAAAGGGGAAAAAAAAAAGGTTGCTCAAGATTACGATACCCCAATGCAAAATCGGAGCGCAGTGCAAACTGCAGTCTTCTCGGTGACGGCGCGTAACTGCTGTGTCTCAGAAGTGACCGCGTCATCAGTGAACACACGACAGCGGGCGCAACTCTGGTGTTTTATCACAGTGCATCACTGCCGCCGAGCATGTCTCGCGCGGCCTCTGCTTACTGCCCTCCCCCTCACACTTTCACCATACTTTCCTCCTCCACCTTCCTGTTTGCTCTATCTCATTTATCTCTGGTGCCCTCTTCTTCATTCGGTTACACCGTAGCCGACAGTGATGTGAACCTCCACCTTCCTGTTTGCTCTATCTCATTTATCTCTGGTGCCCTCTTTATTCGGTTACACTGAAGCCGACAGCGACGTGAAACCACAGAAGCGAAGTGGGCACTTAAGGGGTGCCCTCTAAATAAGAAATGCCAAGCAGATTACCTTAGAAAGCTGTGTTTCAATGAAATTTCTTTTATACCTAACCTATCCTAACCTTGTAGCTGAACAGTTGGCATTGTTCAATTTACCCCAGTCAGCAAAAGCATGATATACAGCTGTTTAACTCCAGCCCTTGTTCATTTTTAAAAAGTGTTTTTTCCGTTCTTTCCTTACTTTTTTTGCTGCTCCAGCAGCGCTGGGAGCATGAGCATGCAAGAAAAAATGTTTATATGTGTTTCACATGAAAAGTTGTATGGCCATGACACCTTAACTTTCATTACAAATTTCCTGCTTCACTTTAACCGAAGCAATTGAATAATTAAGTGAAGCATCAGTTTTACATTTAAAAAATGGGTAAAATAAGCAAGTCCACCAAGGCAATAAATATTTTAAAGACAAAATGAAATGTCTATTTATATGCTATGTTAAAGTTGGGAAAATTAAAATTCTTCATGATTAGTGTTTGCTATTAATTCAATTTGCAGCATTGTTTACTGTTTGAAGCATTTATAATTTACAAAAATTCCTTGGGGCACTTAGTCTGCTTATGTGGTTTTCAAATAACAAGCATTGTGGCTTCAGCTGGCATTATATGCTTCCTGCACTTTGGTCTTGTCATTGTACTTGCCTGGTCAACCAAAGTTAGCTGGTGCAGAATCTAGCAGTACACCCGACGTCAAGCACATTCCATACCAAGACACGGTGCTAGTAACTCCAATACCTTTGAGAAACATCATGTAAACTGATAGGTTCGCCTGGCGTGCTATTGAGGCACAATTATGTAGTCCTCCAACAGCTCCGACAAATACCAGGCAATCTGGTGGCTCCAGATGGGAGGTTATTGAGCCACGCAGTCTTGTAAGAGCCACCAAGGACTTGCTTTCGTTTTTTATGTTATTTCTCCTTTTAGCACACTTTTGTTCATAAGCCATGCTCCACGCGTACCTGATAAATATCAGGGCCATTCACTGCTTATAACACTAAATATTTCGCCTCATGGAGCAGATAAGGCTTGCACCTCATTAATAATGATGATGATAACTGATAGTGGTATCCCTTTTGTAGTGGGGTGATGACATGTCATCTTACCAAAAAAAAAAAAAAAACTAATATATGTGTGTTTTACACGCATTTAATACTAGCTCTGCTCTTAGGGCAGGCACAAAAAAACTTATTAGGCACAGAATACTTATTCTTTCTGTTACACGTGGTAGCTGTCCTAGGCAATATTCCCGTCTGCTTTTCATCCACCAGCATTCTATTAGAATATCTTCTCTTTGTCGCCTCGACAGCCCTGAAGTTGACTTCCTCTGTGCTACCCTGAAACCCTGCGGCTTCTGGAAGCCAAACATTTCCCTCTAGGTTTGGATGGATACCCTCGCATTCAAACACTATGTGCCACATAGTTTGTTTCTTTTCCGCAGACCGCGCATGCCCCATCACTTTGTGTATACTTTCCCACAAAGCTCTTAGTTCACAAGCAATCTGTCCTAGCCTCGAGAAGCAAAATGCTTCCCTTAGAATTATCGTAGAAATTTTCCTTTCTATTGTCCAATTTCTCAGCCCTGTACATTTCTAACGACGTTTTAGCTTCCATTTCTTCTCTCCATTTATTCATTTCTATCTGCCTTGCCTCCTTTTGGTTGCTTTGGCTGTCTTAGCTTCTCCACTGTTGTTTCTGCATTTCATCTAGTCCTCCTTAACCATTGCGTGTCCACGCTTTTCATGTATATGTACCTGAAAACCTTAGCTGTCCACCTATGTCGATCCATTGCTCTCAGCCTCCTCTCAAAACATATTTTACTCCGAGCTTCTCGAACTGGAAATGCCGCTCAGGCCATTCCTCTGTGCACTGCTTCGTTACTTGTTTTTCCATGCGCTCCTAAGGGCAAATGGCCTACTGTTCTCTGGTTCACTTGAAGGTCTGATTTTAAGCTTATTAATACAGAAATAAAAGTTGGCTCTGCCGCACAACATGCAAACTTACAAGCCTCACTGCATGGCTTGTTCCTTGGGGTAGGTTTTTTAGCACAACACCAAAGCCATGCAAGAAAGCGTACCACAAAAGCCTTGCACAAAAGTGGAACTCTTGCAGCCAATGTTGGCTGCAACCAATATATTGGTTAATTTGAAGTTACTTAGCATAAAAAAAAGAGAATGTGAAAGCAATTGAAAAAACAAATGTGCGCGGATAACGCAATCTCACTGGTAGTAACCCACAACGGAGAAACTTGTAATGCTTCATGTGAAGGAAGGGAACGTGAAAATTGCAGTTAAAGGCTGTGGGATAAAGAGAACAGAATTGGGGCTGCTGCGATAACGGCCATTTTGAACCTCTCGTCGTGGCAAACAAGAAGACAGAAAAATCAGATGGCGAATAACTTCACCGTATGAAATTTCAGACGTCGTTATACACTGGCACAGCCAGGTAGATGGCAGTGCCACTGATGCTTTCGAATTATTGGACATTCCAAAAAAATTGGCCAGTGACCGTGTACAGCGCTCGGCGATTGAAACGCGATACTCGGAGCGCGTGGCTGCCGGTGCTTGTTGCGTTACAGGTGAGCGCTTGTGAAAGCGAGCTGACGCATTGTGGTATACGGTGAGGGTGAGAGCATTTGTGACGCATGCTTAGTGCATCTGGGAGACAGCCCTTCAGTGCGTGGTTCTTGACGGCGCCATAGGGGTGCTACATGCCATGGCTTCAAAACGCTGCGGCTGCGTGCTGCGCCGGGCCACGATAACACATCGCGATAAATGTGCATTCAAATTCTTCATAATGCGCACGGTGCCCGCTCGCCCAGCTTCGCACGGTGCGGCGCAGCACGCAGGCACAGCGTTTTGAAGCCATGGCATGTAGCACCCCTATGGTGCCGCCAAGAACCACACACTGAAGGGCTGTCTCCCGGATGCACTAAGCATGCGTCACGAACACTCTCACCCTCATTGTATACCACAATGCATCAGCTCGCTTTCACAAGCGCTCACCTGTGGCGCAACAAGCACCGGCAGCCACGCGCTCAGAGTATCGCGTTTCAATTGCTGAGCACTGTACGTAGAGATCGAAGTCAAACATTATGATTAATTTTTCATCAAGGAATTTGGCATCACTACTCGTTTAAAAGCACCTTTTGTTACATAAAACTTGCACACACCTATAAGGTTGCAATCAAGGAATGCGAGGCCTGAATAAAACGGAACACTCGGTGGATGAGTGTGAAAGGAAAACCTATGGGCAGCAGATGGATTTGGATAAAGCAGGATAGGAGAAATCGGAAATGGAGCAGACAGGCCTCTGTTCTAGAGTGTACACAAATAGACTCAGGATGATGAGTACGGCATGAGCAATGTGAGAAAAATTCTGGTCTGGCGATGTGGGGCCGGTCAAGGAGTGCCCCGTGTCAGCAAAAAAGTAGCGATGGCTACCTATTCTTCGATTACCTGAGGCTCCTTTAATCTTAAAACCCCACTTGCATTGCTTGAGGAAATTTTTGCCGAAACGCAATTTCATTAGTAAATTGCAATAAATAACTGACTTCTAAAACGACCATGTACAGCAACCTCTGTAGTGCAGTCTTAGCGATAAAAAAAAAAAAAGAAACAGCAGCTTTGAATGCACTCAACACCAATGTTTGGGCACCAAATGTGAGTGCATTAGGTGGGTGCACCACATGGTACGCAGTATTTGTTCATTGTTAGCATCGAGTGTCTCCATTTCACTTTCCCCTGAAGAGAATAAGTCGCGGCATGTATCCTGTGGAATCCATTCCATCTTCTAACTCCTGCATGCGAGCGCTAGGGATTCTCAAATATGTTTCCTAAAAAATTACAACAGAAATTGTGGTGACAGGTGCAAATTGTATTTTTACACACACACACGCACGCTTATATAATCCAGCTTCTCAACAGGAATATACTTTCACTGCACTGTCCCTACGAAAGACAGACTGCGAAGCGCAGATTTAGCGAAATACTTACACCCGCAACGAGAACAGTGACGCCCTTAGCCCAAGGCATCGACAAGCAGTCTCTTGAGGTAGGTCTGTCTCTCTTTAGAAACAGCGCAGGTCACCCGTCGGCCACTCGTACACGTGCACCGGCTGTAGTGGAAATTTTCGACCAGCCCCTGTAATGGAAGCAGTGAGCGACGTTTCGATGACATAAGATACCGAAATAAATACCTCCGAAACTGTGCCCGCTTTGCATTTGTGCATGCAACCCAGAACCCCTGTTCTGCTTACTGAGGCTGTGAACGTTCACCTCGGTGTAATATCTGTCGCCAGTAGTAAGCATAGTGACACCATAGCTAGCAGATTTGAGCTCAGTTACGCATATGAGCCCGTAAGAAAAAAAAAAAAAATCACGACGCTATGCTTGCGGGTGCGCGTTCGCAAGAAATATGGCACGTAGCTTACCCACTTTAAAATGAGCCTACACTTCTACCACGAGCCCTTAAGCCAGCAACACCTTGTGTGTTTTCTTCGGGGTATAAAAAGCGCAATATCAGATGACTAAACACTTACCTCCTGACGAGCTTGTCGCTACCACCGACGTAGACGGCCACAAAATCGAGCTCGAAGTCTCCGCCTTTGTGTCGTCGAAGCTGAATGTTTGAAGTTGAGGCGCAGACTGACGTGAGGCTCGGTAGCACCCTAGGAACGTCAGCTGGAATAACAGCTGCCATTTCAAACCACAACAGCGTACAAGCCGTCCGTCCGTTTTAAACGGTGCCGCAAAAGCACGGACAGACGAACAAGAAACAAGAAATGCACAAAACAACGTCGTCAGCGTTGTCAGCATGGCCAAAGCCCCTCGATTTTTCACACCAAAGTTGGAGAGATTTTGAGGCCAAAAAGACAGCGTTGCCAGCATAGCTGGGTGCGTTTAGGCCGATTTGGCGGCGGTTGTGGTCAGGTTTTAGTCCCTCTACCGGCCATCAATGCATTTCTGCGAGCGGACGCTCAGCACGAATAGTGGTGACGTCATGCTTACAAAACGTGACGTCTCTCATAGAAACCCGCCAGACCCGTCACCCGCGCTCGTCCGGCCCCGGCAACGACGCCGACAACGAGGCTTGCTACACGCCGGCCAAAAGATGCAGTACGTCTTATCAGCGTTTTCGCAGTGCGCGGAGAGTGGGTCGTACTGGTCGTACTTCGGAGACGCCAAACCACCGCCGAGCCAGCCGAGCTGCGACCACTCCGACGACGCCGTGTTTACTGTGGCTGCTGTGTTGGGGCAGCAACCGCAGCGCTTACGATACCTCGCCTGTTTAGGCTCTCAAAAGACCCAGAGAAGCGGCGCGATGGTTACAGAGCATCACCGTAACGACTGGACGCCTGGAAACGTGCGTACCTATGCGAGGTAAGTGCGCAGTTAGAAAATGTCTCTTGCGTGTTTCTCCACTGCTTGGTGATACGTATGACATGGTAACCACGCGCGCCTACGTCGAATTGTTAATATGCGAACTTTGCACCGCATAATTAGGGTTGAAAGAAACTGAACGTTGTAAAATACGCCTTTCGCGAGTTAATAACAAAGACGCAATTCAAATCGAGCAGGCTCGTTCGTAAGATTCCGTTGATATGAATCTTAGGGGACCGCCACCGCGCTGTCACCGAAATTTAAAACTACAAAAAACTTTGTGGTGCACATTTGCGCGCTTCTTGGCCGTTATGGAAGCATCATGCCGAAAGTTAAAAGCGCACTAAGCGAAATACGAAATGGCGCTCGGTAGTCGAAACCGTCGAGGCTCCTTTTTTTACGTGCATGCATGTATCGCTGGGCGCTCACGGAGATGTCTAGGAAGTTCTGGGGGATGTCAGTGGACCTATTGGACAAGTGTGGGATAATTGCTTGCCTCAAGCCTTTCGCGAGCAACGCTTTCCAGATCAATCGCGAAAGCCTTGTCTCCGCTCCCTGTGCATAAGCAATACATAACACATTGCAGACGGCTGAAGGAAACTAAGGCACGTGTTCGAGCAGTATTCGGGCGCAAACTCAAGGAAACAAATATTACACAGCCCGAAACAGCGCGAACATCTTTACGTGGACGTAAATAAATATGCGTCTATCTGAACTATGCATTTCTAGCCAAACATGTAATTCAGACAGTAATGAGCCCCTCTTGCAACGTTTTGTTTCACCTGTTCCTTGGCTCAGCAGCATTCATGAGGTTGGATACTCATGCTTTTGGTGTCACATACAACTAAATCGAGACTTGTGGCCAGACTGAGAGGCCCTTGTTGCAACCAGCAGATGGGACCACAATGTTTGTAGTTGAATTCACTAACAGCGGTGCCACCGGTTTCGTGGGATGCTCAATCGTGTTTGTTTTGTCTGTATTGCTGTTTGCTTTGTTTTATGCTCGCAGTGATATGGCCTGCAGTACAGACCTCTGGGTTGCTGCAAACGTACTGTTGCAGACTGGGTGGCATAAGCTATTAATGTCCTTTTTATCTTACAGTTTGATCAGCAAACCAATGCTCCACTGCAGCCTACATTCCTATGGCCTTGGTTAGCGTCAAGTACCAGCGCAAAAAGGGCACCATCAACCTTTTTTCACGGTTAGAATGTCTGTAAAGGCAAGCACAAAATTTTCATTCCATTTTTGAGGCGTCTGCACAAGTCCAGCAGAATTTTGAGCTGTCTACAAAGCCCATCGGCGTGACTAGCTTGGTTCATCTGTCCATTGGCAAACAGACATGTTGCAACAAATTAATCGAGGCACTTGTGTGCTGATGTCCTTTGAATGCATATGTTTCGTTACTTGTTGAATACTTTTATTCCTACGTCGTGTTTCCTTCCCTTTCCCCGTGTTCCTTTCTTTGTCTTTTGACCTCCCTCCTCTGCCTTCTTCACCTTCTGTGCCACTTGAGTTTCTGAGGCATCGCTCTCTTCCAGGCTTTGAGGCTTGCTGGAGCCATTATGACCACTTTGCTAGCTCTAAGCACACGCACAAGCTCTACCTTGATACACGGAAAGAAAGTTTATGGGTTGTTTTTATAAGCCACAGTAATTTGCAGTGTGAAGGAGCCGATAGTGCGCGGCTGTCTTAAGCAACCTTCTTGAGAGTGGGTTTGGAAAAGGTCTCAAATGGTCTAAAGCTGGTTTGTAACCGCATATTCCCTAAGCCATTTTTTTACTCTGCCGCAGCCTCACACGCCTGCAAGCGCCCCTGTGGTCAAGTCGCAAGTCACGGAGAGCTCCTCCTCCAACGTAGATGTGGTATGCACACTTTCTATGGAACCTCACTAAGCATTGTACCATGTCTGAGTAACCTCCTAAATGGATGGGGCAAGAAGTAAGCACAGAGATGGGGAACCTGCCTTTGCCTAGGCAGTTGTCAGCTTGTTCCATCCTGCTGAACAGTGGGGCCGCACAGTGATGGAAGCATCACACAGCATTTCTGTGACCCTTTGGTGCTAGGGCATCCTGTGCGCCTTACCACTAGAAAGGACGGCGTAAAGAGTGGAGTAACTGCTTTTTCACCCTTATACATGCTGGCGTAAAGGTTAAAATGAGAACCGATATTGTTGTGAAGATAGGTTCCCCATGTTTTTGACGCCCTGTGGCAGAATGATGACATATTAAAAAAAGGGTGGGATGGTGTGAACTGTACCAGGTTCCTTATTAGGAATGCTAGTCATATCTTCACCGAAGTGGGGAGTGTCCTCATCTGAGGCTGTGATGCCATTCCATCCTCACTTAAAATAGACTGCAAAGAGCAAGCATGATGGTTGCACTGGTGAGGTTTGGTTGTGGAATGACTGGAGTGCAAGTGTGAATGAGTGGTGGGACATTACCTACCAGGCTGGGTTCACACAGGCACAAATTTTGGGACAAGTACCCAAGTAATGCATTAAAAAATGGCAGGAAGTAGAATGTTGCCAATGACTTAGCTCGAATGACCTAACCAAACTACCATTAGAGCTCTGTGTGTCTTTTTTTATTTGAAAGTAGGTCGTGTCAGTAACACAATAAAATATTGCAAAAATTAACCACCTCATGCATGCAGTTCAAATTGCAAAGAGCTCACACTGTATGGTGGAATCACATTTTTTGCATGACTCGGAGTCCACAAGAAAAATCGGTTCGCAGAGAATGAAGAAAATTCCAATAAACTATTGACATCACAAAATTTCTAATGCCTTGTGCACCAGTGCCAATAAGAAACCTTGCTTCCTTTTTTTTCTACGTGAACGGCAACAGGCCCCTTAGGAAGCAACACTGGTGGCTAAAAGGTATTATTTTTTTACTTTTCAGGTTAACTTGAACGTTTATTTGTATTTTATTATCTGATATTGTCTTTTTTATTAAATTTTCTTAGAGCACTTTAGTTGCTGGGTTAATCTTATAAACAATTACAAGCAAACAAGACAGCAAGCTGTGCAGTGAGGGGTGGTGGCATTGAAAGCCTGGGACCCTTGTGAGAGTAATTTTTTAATAATCTCACAAGCTTGATTTCAAAATTTAGCAATGGTTGAGTAATAATAATACATAGACACCACAATTGTGTTCTGAAAAGCCGCACAGGTTCCCAGAATTTTCAAATCGGAAGGCCCTGTTGATTTAGACAACCTCTTGTTTGTCAAATTGGGAGGGGCAGTGTGAAGAAGCTTGGTTAATATGGTAGCCTCCAACTGGACTTAACAGTGAACAAGTGTATGTAAATACATTCTGTGCGTGCACTTTGTGCCTACTCCTTGCAAATCTTTGTGCTTAAGAAATTCTCTGCTGCAGGGTGCAGCGCTACTTTGGCCAGACCCCAAGGTACAGGAACCTGCACCAGACCCAGAATGGTATGCTTTTACGGTGTCTTATTACACCGTGTGAATAATATAGCAGTACAGCTGAGAGCATAAATATTAGCTTGCTTTTTTCCCTCGAGCAAGATGTGATGCGACATTGAACTGTTGCTTTTAATTCCTTCTTTCTGATATTATTGCGTTGTAAATACTTTAACTCTTTCGCTACCGCCGGAAGAGTGACTAATTTTAGGGGTCCAAGAAAACATTTTTTTTTCCTGCTAAAAAATTGGTTAGGCACTAATTGCAGGAGCACAAAATGCAGGTTATTTAACGGCATTTCCAATACTACCAGTTTTTTAAAGGTTTTTATATATCATAGTCGTAAAAAAATATCAAAAACAAAATTTTTGTCAATTTGTCGACAAAAATGATAAAAAAGGAGCTGTGTATATCAAACCACCGGTAGTAGAAAAAAATTAGAATATACATTTTGTAGGAAAACATTTCAAAAAAGCGGCCTAGAAAAAATGTCAACTTGCGCGGAACAGTTTGTCAGATATAAAAAAAAATGTTAGCATGCACGGTGCTCGTGTCATGCGGTGAAGCCCAACCTCCAATTCAAAATGTGCAATTTCGGGTGGTTTCCTGGAATAAATCTGGCGGTTTGTCATTATCAGAGGCACCAATTTGCCCCCACATAATGTAAAAACATCTTGTCAATGGCTGACTTTGCATTTACAGCGAGCACAATATTTGGGACAAGCACGCGATCGGAAAAAAACATGCATGAAGTTGAAAACGGAGCGCAGTGGCTGATGCATGTTGTCGTTCACGGTCAGTTATCTCTCAAAACATAAGGCTGAGCTTTATTATCATCTTCTTACTCGCAATTGTAGCCTTGCTCGCAAAAATGATGTACGATGAGCTAGAATCGTGCCCTGCGATCTTTGGCAGAGTAGCAGTTGAGCGCTGAAAAAGATCAGCACAACGAGCCTCCTCTATTGCAGCGCCACCTAACATTTTTCAAATGAAACAGTACAAAAACTTATCAGAGACTCCGTCCGAATAGACAGTTCAACTAAGCAGGAACATTAGACACCCGGATATACCCTCGCATGGAAACGAAACTGGAAGGCGAACAGCTGGCAGTGTAAGGCCAGTTTGAAGCACTGTCCTCGGTGGAACAGATATCTGGCAACTGGGTGTGACCTTTTGACTTGCATCTGAAGTTCTTATCGCAGAAATCGGGTTAGGGTGGGGGGTAATCAGGAGCGCCGTGCTTTGTTCGAGGATCAGTCGCGGACGCTTCAGGCGCCATGGCAGGTAGCCTTGAAATTGGGTGACTGCGTAGTAGCGCTAAATATGAATTTAGCTATGCAGAAACGAAACTGATAAACTGTTTGCGAATGGTCCTGGGGTAAGTAGAACTACCACAGTTTTTAGAACAACGTGCGCAAAGGCAATAAAACTACCTAAAATCATAAAGTAGCTTTGCAACCAGGCACTGCTTGACATTTTCAGCCGATTTCTGGGATTATTACTATCAGAGCGCGAACCTGACGATTGAAAATTGTTTGCTAGTTCCCCGTTCACGCCATGATAGCAAAAAACAAGTGCTGGTGCAGAGTAATTACGAGTTGCACGCATTCTTCGTTGGTAGCCGTGACGCGCGATGACCACGCCCCTTTTCCACACCTAGGTGATTCAAAAGCGTGTCAAAAATCGCGTTTCCGTTGCAAAAATGAAAACAAAACTGATTTTAAAAGGCCATTTTCTGATATAACTCCGAAAAGCTTTACTTGTTCGAGAAACGCCTGGAATGCTATGAAAAGGCGCTCCCAAAAGTATCGATCAAGTTGATCGATTTTGATAGGCGCGGTAGTGAAAGAGTTAAGGCCTATCCCTTAGACCTATCTACTGATAAAATAGAATGACATGCACAAATAGTAGAGTGGAAGAGGACGTTCGGCCCATAACTGCTAGTGAACACAATCTGCATTCCAAACCCACTCCAATATCGTCTTCCTGCATAGTGCTTTGGCATCTGAGCTGTGGAAGTTTCTTGTTGAATGCAGGAACACCAGCAGCTCGTAAAATTACCTGGAAGTGAATTTCTGGAGCCCTTATGTATGTGGGAATTCTGCACTTCTCCAAGGGAAATTAGTTGTTTTATTTATAGTGCACGTAACACCTCAGTCTATTTCTGACGCTCAGCATCAGGCACCCTCCCCACCAATTCTGAAATTATCACGGGATGTTTAAGTAGTGGTTTTCAGTTTGGTATGATAGCATCTTGATCTTTGAACTTGTGGGTCTTTTTTAGTTTCTGGTGTGTGCAAGTTCCAGAGCTGCCATGCATCCACTTTTGCCAGAGTAAGGCGTGGCATGGCAAACAAACATAGCCAATAAATGCACATGGGACTCGGTGATTTGTTCACACCCTGTTTGGCGAAAAGACCAGAGTCCAGCACCTTTCGGGTGCACCATCGAACAGAAGGTGTTTATTAACACATAACCAAAGGCAAAAGCAGAAGATCATGCTTGCAGTCAGCCCATTTGCAGGGTAGCATGTGGGCCAATCTTGTGTGCGCGTATGTGCCCTTGTCCGAGGGGTAGCCAACTAACTACTACTTTTCCCAATATCCACCCACCTGTGACAGCATTTACACTATTTCAAGTTGTGCTGTCCTAAGACTCAAGAACAAAGTAGGTCAATTTGTGAACTAGTGAAATTGTCGCATCACATTGCCCTCTACGTGTAATATATTCCTTGTTGCTGAACTCCTTTCACCGTCTTTCTCAAGGAGTTCGCTAACTCAGGCCTCTGAAAGGGATCGCATTGTTTGCATCTGGAGAAATCTCATGCCAAGAACTTCTGAAAGATTAGTGCTATATGAATGGAACACGGGAAGGAGGGGGGGGGGAGGGGGGGGAGGGGGGGGGGGGGACAACAATGAAAGTGAGGCCCCAACAGAGGTGGTGGAGTCTGGGAGAACTCGTCACAAGCGAACCCGTCACAGCCAACTCGTCATATGTGAACTCATCAAAAGAGCTAGAAACACATATGTCGGAGCAGGCTTTTACTAGCTGTCCAGTTGAAAGTTTTGACAATGGACGCACAAGCGCTGATTTGATTGATTTTGGTGTTTAACGCATCCAAGAAAGACCTCAGCAACTAGGCGCGCCGTAGTTGAAGGCTCCGGATTAATTTTGACCACTTAGAAATCCTTTATGCGCGCCAAAATTTTGACACGGGGGTTTTCGCTTTTCGCCTTCACCCAAAAAACGCCCACCGCGGCCGGGATACAACCCATGACCTTGGGCTTAGCACCACAGCGTAGAGTCATTAACACCGCCTTATCCCTTGAGCCAACGCGACGGGGTTGCTCAAGTGCCAAGAAATGAGTTGCATAAACACACGCGGGAAAGTAATGATGTGGCGATACACAGCCGGACTATGAAAAACTGAGAAGCATATCAGGGCATTATAGCCTATACGCTACAATGGCGTGTATGCTGTTGATCAGATGGGGGAATATACAGAGACGGAGAGTCGTTATAGAAGATCCGCCTGCCCAATGAACCGAATAAGAAATTGACGGAGAGAATCCTTTGCACATCCCCAAAACATTAAAGGCATGCAAGAAATAAAATGCGTCTACTTTAAATACTACAAATTTTGGTAAATAATAAGGAACCACTGTGGAGACAATCTTTTTGAATTACGTAGCATAGAGAAAACGAAAATAATATACTGCAGAAGGCTCAAATGAAAAGGCTGAGAGAAACATTTTCGATAAAACGGCTTCGATAGAACGCCCGTAGATAAAACGGCGTTTGATAAAACGGCATTCGATAAAACGACTTCGATGAAACGGCATTCGATAAAACGCTGTTCGATAAACTGTCCGGACCCCGTGTCAGAGTTCTGTTCACTTGGACTCCTTTTGTGACAGACTAACTGCTCCTGGGTGTCTGTTGCCAAACAACTGGTATCTTTAAGGTCACACAAGAATTTTTAAGTGTCGGCAGTGACAGATTTGCTAACTCAGGAATCATGCTTTTCGATAGTCCTTGGTGCAGTGAAGTTTCTTGCAGCAATGGCTGCTTCATTCGAGTAGGTAATTTTGCTCTAGGGTTAAATTTTGCCACACCTAGTAAAGGTTGGTTTTTGCATTGCAGAACTGGCAGCTTTGTTATTTCTGGAAATGGTGGTAAGTGCCAGTAAGGGCTTTTTCTGGCGAGTAAACTCACCCGATACGGTTTCAAAGCCTCTTCACTGCTACAGACTTCTACTGCTTCCGTGCCTCTGGACTTCTTTTTAAAAAGAGGTCCAGGAGCACCGAAAATGTGTCAGTGGACTGAGCTGCATCAGCTTCTGCTCACAGCAGTGAGGTAGCCGCTTCTTGATAACCACTGAGCAAGCACTGTACTTCTGCTTCACCCCTAGTGCTTCAAAACAATCGCTTTTAACCACTTGGTCGTAGAGACGTCGCAGCAGATGTCTCTTAGCTGAATCAACAGCCTGCAGCTGTAGGAAGTGAGTTTTGGTTAATCGCAAGGTCCTTCCTTCCACAGTGTTCCTCCAGTAGATTGACCGCTATTTGGTAGTTGCTGTCAGAAAGGGAAAGGCTGCTGATCTTGTCGTGTGTCTTCCCAACAAGGTATTTGGTGAGTTATTTGAACTTGTCAATAGTTGACAGCTGTGTGCTGTAGTGTGGTGTCTTCATACTCATTCCAAAAGGAGCGCTCGCCTTGAATCGCTCCATCGAATGTTTCTTGTGCACTCAGTGACCTTGCATTATTTATCGGGGCTTTTGCCATTTGTGGGTATTGGTTTTCTTCGCTCTGACGTGAGAGTTTAGCTTTGGCCACACATATGAAAACATGACATGCTTCCACAGCTTTCCACTCGAGCTCAGAGTTGTAATCATACGCAAGTTCTTCAGTCTGTTTGTTGAGTTTCATTGTGGGTACACCGACTCAAAGGGTGGCCTGCTAGCGCTTGTGTCAATCCATTCTTGGGAGGGCTTGGGCATGGGATCAACTGAGTTCATTCACGAATGGCATGGCACACCAGCTCAGGTTCGGACAGCCTAAAGATTGTTGGCAGCTGGAAAGCATTGGGTCTGAACTGGACATATTGTAGTAGCACCGGGCTTTGGTTCAATTGCAAAGGCTGCTTCTTCAGTGGTTTTGAGGAGATGATTTGTCACGTCATTCCCAAGTTTTCAGCAACAACTTTTGTGAAAAGACAAGAACCCAGCAACCATCAGCTGCACCATTCAACAGAAGGTGTTTATTAACACATTGCCAAAGAAAAGAAAGGGATCCCGCATGCAGTTAGACTATTCGGTAGGTAACCTTCGTTGCCGATCTTCTACATAGGTATATGCCCTCGTCTGAGAGCCAGCCAACAAACTACTACTTTTTCGTACACCTTGCTGTGGGGTTCATTTCCACATCTAGCGGTATGGTTACGCCTCTTTCTAAGTCGTGGTATTTGTTTCACTTGCTCCGATGAAAAAAGTGAGAAACTTCGTTCGGGCAACATTACAGGTTCCAAACATTGCGATTTCGTCTTTCCAGTTGTTAGTGCGTTCACATTTGCCAAATATTGCAGAAATATTACACCTCTGCGTAATGCAGGGGTCGTACAAATGTGCAAAAAGAGCTGCTTTGTTTCCGTGTTTACCTGCAGATCCTTATCGCCATTCAGCCTAGCACTTATGTAGCTGTATGTGTGTGATGCAGTTTCTATAACCGTTATTACTGGGTGTCAATAAATGCTGCAGCCAATTATTGTTTCTTGCTCTTGGGGAAGCCGCTTGTGTTCCAGAGTGTTCATGCAGCTTGCTCACACAGTCGCCATCTGTGCGAGTGACTGCTCAGTACAGCATATCTTTGTTGCACAAGCTTAGAATAGTTTGTAGATTTACAACCTCACTAGCTTCTTCGAAAGAAGCTAGTAATGGTCAATTTGAATGGCCTGTTTACAATTAAGGGATCAGAGGAGGTGGCCACGTTCTTTAGGACAGCCACGAGCAGACGTTAACAGTGTTTTCGGTCGACATTAAAGACTTGTATTACAGCTTACCTAATGGCCGACTGTTGGAGTTTATAGAACATCGACATTTATGGGATGCTCAAGTTTCAAAATTTTGTTGGTTTGACAGTGGAGGGGTTTATTGAACTGTTTTCACTTTATTTAAAGTCAACTTTCATGGATTGGTGTGACAGCATTTATCTGCCAGCAAGCAAATTGTGCATTGGGTCCTGTGTGGCTCCAGTTCTCATTGAGGTATTCTTCGGAGGTTTTGACAGACTAACAGGCTATTTGAACCGCTACAGCAAAGCTAGAACAAAGTTACGTTTGTTTGCTTTGTGCACGACTACCTTGTGTTTAGAGGTGCTGTTGCCTATCAACCAAGTTGTTCTGCTACACTCAGTGCTTTCCCTCAGCATTTGCAGCCGCTCAGTTTAACCCGTCAACTTCTCCCGGACAAGACAATAAAATTCATAGACCTAAAACAACGATTCTATGATGGCTGTCCGTTTTGGCAGTACGAGCCTCGAGCATGCCAACCGTTACTTCCTTTCTCGTCTGGACACTCGAAGATTGTAAAGTGGGGTGTCGCTAACTTGTGTATTCTAAACAGCCCCAGGAAATCTTGTCCCCGCAACACGGCACAAAGCCTGGACTTAACTGACCTAAGCCCGGTTCCCGAGCATCTCTTGATAACAGTTGTGCGCCTGACATTCTGAAAGGATGTAAGGAGGGCATCCGTGTACGGCAACAGAAAGAAGACAAGAGAAAACAGAAATACGCCCTCATTCCTTACAAGCATGGTGTCCTACACGCTTATAAAGATTGATGGAAAAGCTGATAAAGTTGAACATGTTCAGTCTGCAACACGCCCTGATAAGGTTGAAAATTTTCAGTCTGCAACACGTACACTCGACGCTCATCAATTACACTCCTGTAGGACCACTAAAAGGTAGTCGAGTTAAAAGCGGAAAATAAAATAACTATTGGCAAACTACAACGCAGAGTTTCTGAATGGGACCTCTAAATTTGATTAGGCAAAGTGGTGAGCTAAAAGTAGAGTTGCTACCTTTCCCCGAAAAAAAAAAAAAAAAAAAACCGGCCCTTCGGGGGGGGGGCGTGGCATGAAGAAGGTGTAATTTGTGTTGAAAAAACACGCCATGGTTTTGACATGCAGTGCCCTTTATTATCGCGTTTTCTTGGAGAGCAATCAACATAATGTTTGTACTGAAAGGGATTGAGAGCTTGGTTTTTGCTCTGTATGTGCTTCACTGCAAAGTAATCGCAATTGCTGACCGCGGCGGCAGAATTTCGTTGTTTTGTTCCTCCCTTAGGTCCCTATCTCAGGCAGCGCGCTTGCACGCGTATTTTCTCTGCTCGCGTGTCTTTGCGCAGCTTTTCGACACATATTTGTCGTCTTAGTTGTTGAATTGACGCTTATAAAACGCCAAAACGAACATAATCACGGCACGGGGGCCAAAAAACCGGCCAATGACGGCCGGTTTTAAGTATGGACTGCCAACCGGTCTACTGTTTAAAAAACCGGTCGGGCCGGTCCAAAACCGGGCAGGTGGCAACCCTGGCTAAACGTTACCATACTAAGAAGCAGCTGTACTAATGTGCAATAAACTGAGCAATTACAGGTGTCTTTTTGTTTTTCTTTCCAGGCTATTCCTTCAGTGGGCAAGAAGTCAGAAAATGTGTCGCCGGGATTTTGGAACCGTCCCGTGCAGTTGGCCTAGATGCAATGTGGCCCTCACACAGACATAGGAGCTGGAAGCTACCGCATGAACTTGTCCTCAGAAACGGTGTCATTTGACATTGCATGAGAATCTAGGAAGGTACAGACTGAAAAAATAAATGCAAAATCACTGTGGCCTGTTTGATGTCCTACAACGACACAAGTCTCAAGCTGTTACAGTGAATTGATTAACTTTGTGCAGAGGCCGTTGTGATTAATTCCCCAAGGTTTTGCCCGCCTCCCAACAAGAAGGCTGGTAACATCTGCAAAACAGCCTACACAATTCCTGCCTGGTCTGGTCGTGCCTTACTTGTGACTTCCCAGCATTTGTGTATACCGCATTTACCCGATTCTAACGCGCACCCGCTTTTCCTGGCAAAAAAACGAAAAAAATTGCACCTCCGATTGTAACGCGCACGGGACTTCATGACCCAGACAAACGAATGCGAGAGAAACGGGCGATTTATTTCCCGAAGTAATCTCGCTCATCTCACTCCTCGTCGCTCTCCGCTGACAACAGCTCGGCCTCGGTGCCTTCAAGCGCGTTCGCGATGCCACACTTCTGAACGAACGTTCAACCATGGTCTATGGGATCGTGGCCCACACATCGCACGCCCATCCCGAGAGCTTCTCCAGAGGTGCACGCTTCAGCCGACCGCTCGTTTTGAACGCGTGGGAGCCGCTGCTGCCATTGCTGTTATCAAGCGCGCAAGTGAAACGATTTGACGATTTGTGGGAACTCCGATAGAAAAGCCTTGGCGCCTAGGCTTGCTGCGGCCGAAAAATCCTTGCGAAAAGCTTTGGCGCCATCCTGAGATGGCGATGGCGATGGATGGGACGAGATCCCCGCTGCTACGGCAGTTTCGGTTTTGTATCCGATTCTAACGCGCATGCGATTTTTCGGCCTATTTTTTCGGGAAAAAAGTGCGCGTTAGAATCGGGTAAATACGGTAATTAAAAAATAAAGAAGCCTTCAACTCGACTTGTAAGGAAAGCAAAAGTTGTTTAACACACGTCTTTAACACGTTTTTTAACAAGAATAACTGTTTCTTGCGTGTTCAAGATTTCAGGCAGATTGACTTTTGTTTGACTGCACTTTGAAATGTTTTAAATGATACTGCTCCCCTCTCTCGAGAAAAGTTTGTGTGCTGCTCATATTGTGCATCAAAAGCAGTCAACTGTTTCCACTGCCTTTCTGACATGCACCTGCTCTGTATGGAGGTTATGAAAATTCAATGTAACTCTGTCTGCAGTACATAGTGCCCCTAAAGGCGTTTTTGTGTTCTGTTCTGGCTTTATTCCATACTGCTCAGCAAAAGTTGCCAATTTGAATGAACCATTTTTTGTCATAAACATTGTTTTTCACGGACCATTGATATTGGACAAGACTACACAACCACACAAATACACGAGTGGCTGGCTGTTGCGGCAAATCTCAAAGAACAACTGTAACTGGCAACCCACACCATGAAAGCTTTCAGCGGCTGCCTCGACCTAGGCCTCTGATCTGTTTCTGCTATCCTGTGACTGATAAAGTTTCTGTGTATCTGTGGCTGACATTGCTAATCCGTGTGAGAAGCGTAGTAAGGGAAAAGGGAAATAACTTATGACATACGTACTCTGTTTACAAAAAAGTAATGTCTAAAATTAGTGATAAGTGAATTACCGCTGGGAAATTTAGGTTGACTATGCCAATGAAAACAGTGTGTCATCATTGTTTACGGTTGCTTCCCTGCTTCAAAAAAGTAAATTTACCTTTTAATTCAAAATCTACTTGAATAAAAACTACTTATAGCTTATTTTCAATAACATGAGTGCCAGTGTAACTTCCTCGGTGAAAGTTTGAATTGAAACATCTTTAGGGTCACCATTGCAAGGCACGTTTTTCATTGAAAGCTGTTCTTACAAGCTGACAGCCACATTAATTTATTTACAGTATACCACCATTATAACGAGGCCTTTTGAACAACAAACTGGCTTCACCAAAGGTGACACTTACTTCAAAAGCAGATTCATGTACGCTGCGGTAAGGACTATAAAACACCTCAAAAGATTTCTTATGAGGCTTTTTTCAAACGATTGCTTTATTAAATGTCATGCTGTCTAGTGATACATCTGCAAGCATGTTGCACGTTGTGAGAGGTGGCATATCAAAAAATGCATGACCTAACACCTACGCAATCACTGAAGAAGCACACGGCCGACAGAAAACTTTTGGTGAGCTCCAGTTCAGGTGAGTATAACTTGACAATTTTTGAACGGTTGTGCTTTGTAGAGAGAACGTTTAAGCTCTTCTGTTACCCTTGCAAGACTGATGAATACAGCCTTCCCCATTTAGTCTGTAAAACCAAGGTGGAACGTCTGAAATATTTTCAGACAATTCAGAAAGGGAACTATTTTTGTAGGGTAAGTAATGCAATATTTCACTGCACTTACGGAGATATACAGGCTGTAGTGTGGTTATATCTCGAAATGAAGCACTGGTACAGCAACTTCTATTTATTTCCGTGAAGATAAAAAAAAACGAACGCTCTTCAATCAGCTTGCACAACATGCATGCAAAACAATATCCACAACTGGGACAGTAGCATCGGGTTTAAGCGATCATTGTCCAGTTTTTCTCATTTACCACTATGCGTGGAAAACGATGCTCGATCTGAGCCTTTGATTGTTCAGCGAGTCACCCAAGACAGGCTACTATCATTTCATCAAGACGTCATGAACCATGACTGGTCATTTGTGCTTAATATAGGCAATGTAAACGATGCGTACACGGAGTTTATGCAGGCTTTTGTGCGCATTTATATGCGACATTTTCCGTTCACTGTGGTGAAGCCATCGAAAAAGATACGGAAGCCCTGGGTGACTCAAGAGCACATAAAAATGATAAAAAACAAAAATTTCCTCTATCACTCGTTTTTGCGGACACGCTCGGAAACAACGCTAAAGCAGTTTAAAAGATTTAGAAATAACCTGAACACAGAATTGCGACGTTCCAAAATAAACTATTATCAAAACATCTTTGGGCATATCACTCGACAACGCCCTGATGTTGCTTGGAAGACGATAAATGATGTTCTTGGTCGTAACACCAATAGATCTGGTGTGCAAAAGTTAACCGTAGGCAACCGTGAACTTACAGGCGAAGAACTTGCAGACTACTTCAATACTCACTTTGTTAATGTAAAAGTGGCTGATAATAACCAACCCGATATCAGCACTCAGTTTAGCAATTCTACCGACAGTATTTTTATTCAAAGAACAGATTAAATTGAAATAAACAATACATTTATGCTATTGCGAAACAGTAAGGCACTGGATATTGACAACATTCAAATTGAACCGGTTAAGTATGTTTTGCCTTTCATCGCCTCCCCACTTGCTCATATTTTTAACTTGGCGATTGAGCACGGAATTTTTCCCGACGCCATGAAAAAAGCAAGGGTATCAGTGATTTACAAAGGGGGAGACAAGAACAATCCATCGAACTATAGACCGATTTCTGTTCTACCTGTTTTTTCTAAAGGGTTAGAAAAAATTATATGTTCACGATTAACAAATTTCTTCGACGCAAAAAATGTGCTAACTGAGTCTCAATTTGGCTTCCGAGCGGGAAAATCCACAGAATTGGCTTTATTAACGTTAAAAGAAAACATCCTTGGAAACATTGAACAAAATGTATATACAGTAGGTCTTTTTTTAGATTTTAGTAAGGCCTTTGACTTAATAGACCATGACATTCTCACGATAAAGCTTAAACAATACGGGATTCGCGGGAGCCCTTTAGCCTTGCTAGAGTCTTACCTGCGCGGCCGACAGCAATGTGTTTTTATTAACAACCACAAATCGTCTCTTTTACCTGTTACTCACGGTGTTCCTCAGGGTAGCATACTGGGTCCACTGTTATTCAATACTTATATTAATGACATTGTCCTGATTGATCCCGAAGTTAAATTTATGATCTACGCCGACGATACCACTTTTACAGTCTCTGGTTCTAATTTAGATCGGATAATTTTAAAATGCAATGAACTTCTCAATAAGATATCATTGTGGTCCAAAATAAATAAACTCAAAATTAATCCCAATAAAACCAAGGCCATCATATTCCGTGCTAAAAACAAACAAGTTTCCTCGTCTTACCACCTTAGTTATGAACATCAGCCTGTGGAAATTGTCAGTGACCACAAAATTCTAGGGGTATATTTTTCTTCAAACTTGAATTGGGACACTCACATTGATTCTCTTAGTAAAAAGTTATCTGCAGTGACAGGGGTACTGTCGCGCTGCTGTAGTATTCTTCCGCAGCAAGCAAAGCTTCAAATTTACTATGCTTTATTTTACTCACACATAAATTACTGCAACCTGGTTTGGGCTACCACAACTAAAAGAAATATGAATAGGATTGTCACTATACAAAAAAGAATTATACGACAAATATCAAATCTTAAACGCACCGACACGACAAAAGAGGCATTTCTAGTGAATAATGTACTTCGCGCCGATAAAATGTATGAGTTTCGATTATTACAGATCTTTAATTGCTCCTCACCTCAAATCGTTAATTACCTGTCCTCTCTTGCATCATTACAACATTACTCATCGACTGTTAAAACACGCTGCACCGATATATGGGCTATACCACATTTTCGTACAAATTACAAGTTTCAGTCATTATCTCATAATGTTCCCTTGACACTAAATAGACACCAACATACTTCTGGGTACAGTAGGAAACAACTTCGAACATACATCCTGCAATCGTAACTGAACCTAGCTTGTTTTTACTTCTGTATTCCTGGCCTATTGTAACTGAACCTAACTGGTTTTTACTTCTGTATTTTCTGTCCTATTGTATGTTTACTGTGTGTTTGGAATCGATTATGCACTGTGTTCTGAATCATGTTTTTTCCTACATATTTCTAGCGTATTATTTTTAATTTTTATTTACAGTGTGCTTGAATCTCCTATTGATAATGTAAACTATTCATTCTGTTCGTGGCCTGTTTCTCTAATCTGTGTTTCCTTCATCTAATTTTGATTATCTTTGATGAAATTTGTAGAACTGATTTGTTAAATTGAAATCGTGTTTTATTTTTGTTTTTCTGTTAGTTAACATCTGTGTTACGTGGTCCGTCCTCCATGCCTTGTAACGGCTTCCTGCGCCTTTGTCAAGCTGCTCGAGCAGCTTTTAGCCAGGAAGTCGTCCAGATGCTTCTGGGAATAAACTGAACTGAACTGAAAAGAGCAAAAAATTAACCCAGCTATTAGTCATAAACGGTCAAAATATTCGTGCACATGCATGCGTGCTGTCGGTGACGATCAAGGCTCACCAAACGTAAAAACTTTGTATTCAAGTTCGCCTATTTGACAAGGCGCTTTTACAATATACGTAGTGCTGGGTCTCGGTTTATAACAAAAGGTAGCGTGAAAACCTGTTCCTCAAACTATTCATTCCTTATCTAACAAGTGAACGGACGCTTGAGCATGCAATTTCACGACGAGGCAATCGACAGGTTAAAGGGGCACTGACACAAAAATTTTGCATCTTGTTTTTTTTTTTTGTTTCGATAAGTAGCTAGTGACCTACTTATAACCTGTGGAAACCTCATTTGCTTCAGCGTGCGACGGTTGTTTAATTAGAGGCATTTTCAATGCGGCCAGTCGCAGTTTCGGTTTCAGCGAGTGCCGCGAAACGATGGATTTTGTGTGAACAAAGCTGACCACGTGACCGTCGGAGGGAAAGCACAGTTACAGAGCACAGCCGCCGTAGCACTGCCGAATCCGCATCGACGGCAGTTTCTGCGAATGCCCCCCCGTACTGATCTCGTGAGGCGCCTAATTAAAAAGCGACCGTGGATGTGACGCAGGCGCTGCGAGTGCAAATGCTACCGCGGCTAACGAACGGCGCGCGACGCTCGAGACGATGGGTGGCAAGACGCGCGCTGGGAGCAGCCGGCCGGTCTGCCTACAGGTCCGCCTACAGATGTGTTCGGCTTAGCACTGCGGCGGATATTCGAGTGCCGCTCTCGTAAGCGGTGCAGATGACAATTTTTAATGCAACCCGCCATGGCATCATTAACTCCTTTCTCATGTAAGCCACCATGGTCGGGACTTGGGGACAATTTCGTGCAGCGGTAACAAGCTATCACTCGAGCTACCTGCGCCGGCGTGGGCCACTTCGCGGCCGTGGCCGCCGCCTGCACAGCGACCGTGCGGCTTGCTCAGTGGGCTTTTCGTGCCTCCGGCGCGTTTCCGCATCCAATGGTAATAAACAGTAATAGAAACAGAGTGCCTGGAATCGCTGTAGAACTTTGGTCGCGGCCAGCTGCCCGATGAGCTGACGAAATCACGGCGCCTCCGCCGCCAACGATCGGGTCGTTCGTTCTCGAGAGCAGAAGCTCCGCCCTCCGGCCCTCCGATTGGAGCGGCGAGCCGGCAGTGCGGAAGCGGCAAACACAAACTCGTGACGTGTTTGGATGTTGTTTATTTACACTTGCGAGGGTGGATCTGCTGGCCGCTCGGTTGCGTTTCGCACACTTCAAAATTGATTTTAAATATGTTCTAGGCTGTATTCACCGCTGATATTTTGCAGATGATGTATATGTGTTCCCACCAATCTATCTCCGAAGTTATCTCGCCTTCAAAATTTTGTGTCAGTGCCCCTTTAAGCGACAAACTTCGTTAAGTGTTGTTGCGATCATTACCAACACGGCCCAAATGTTCCGTGCGCGTTGAACAAGCCTTATTAGGGGCTAAATAAGCTACGTGACCCTGAGCACTTGTTAAACGCTGGGGAAAAAATGCTGAACACCACTACGTTACCGAGTAACAGCAACTTCTTTGGCACAAACCAGGCGCCTTTCTTGCAGTAACAGCTGACCGCCGCAACAGCTGGTGCGGTCGCCCGATTTTCAAAGCCGGTCGCGCGGATACATGCTGTTACTTCGACATGCCCATGTCCACACGCAAATGATTTTATTATTTTTTTTCTTCGCAACTTCCCAATTTAATAACCTGCTCCAAGACAGCCGACAAAACATTTTCAACGGCAGCCCCACAGTCTGTCGACGCGTAAATTAAGCCTACGGAACACTTCGGCCGATAATGAGCTCGCGCTAAAACTAAATACCATTTACAGCGGCCGGTAACACCCTGCACGCATACGCCAGTAGCCTAATTCGTTGACTATTAACGACAGGGAGTGATTATCGGCGTGAAAATAGCTTTCCGCTGCCTTGTTTTCTTACATGACCGATCGAGCTTCCTCACACTCCCGGGCGCCGCCATGTTTACGCTGCCCTCCTCCGCGGAACTATGGTCCCTAGGGACCGTAGCGGAACCCTCCCCTGGAGCCTTCGGCGGCGACTCCCATGCTTTCTCCATGGAGGGCTTTCTCTATGGGCGCGGCGTAAATATGGCGGAACCAACGATTTTTAATGACGTTGTGCGTAAATATGGCGGTGGGACAATTTTTCGTTATGTACTTCGTAATCGTTACGTCACAGCATGACAGGTCTCGATGCGAACGGAAGCGCCGCCGAACACCAGAATGGGAGCTCAGAGGAGGAATCGTTGGACGACAAGGATAAGAGGTTAGCTGTGCTTTGTGTATACATGTTCATAACATATGTTGCACCAACTTTTTTTCTTTTTTCATTTTCTGGTCAGAACGGTGGAAGTCCAAACTGACAGGTGCGAGGCTCCGCCCTCTGGGTCCGGCGACACGGAGCCATAGAGATACGCATCAGGCTTCTGGAAGCCCAGGTTAAGCACCTCCAGGGAAAGGTTTGAAGCCTTCAACAGGCCAGAAGCGTCCGCGTTATGGATGATGACAAAGTGCACTTCTACACAGGTACAAAATATGTACAAACTCCATATTGTTTGTCTTGCATGTTGAAAGGGTAATCTGACCTGTATACCGACGACGTTTATTAAGTGCGAATGCACTTTATAAGCGACCCCGAACCTTCCGCCGTCCGCATAGCAACAGCTGCGGGTGCGCGCGCTTTTCTTCTCCCTTAGCAACGGGGGGAGATGGGGGCGCGCTGCCTGGCCGCTGACATGGCACATACCCACGTGGGAGATTGGCCAGGAATAAGTGCGCATCATCATCATGTTGCTTTCCGCAACGTTGTACCGCATCGAATTCGGATCCAGGTGCTTCAACCACGCCAAGATGCTACCACGCTTTACTAGTCCGCGCCTGTACGTAGCCGGACTCACCAGCCTCCGCTTCACGTGCACGTCTATCGCAACGTCCTCGGGAACCAGCCGCGGAAGACACTCCACCACGCTCGGAACGTCGATGGGCACGTTCACGATCTGTCCCTTAAAGGGGTCCTGAAATACCTTCCGCCGATGCATGGATGTACATGCACCCAAATAAAGCAATGTATTTGCAATCTCCTCCCGCAAGAATTTTGTTAAAGCGATGAGTATTAGCTGAGAAATCGTAAATCAAAAACCGCGCATTATCGTCGGTCCGAGTTTCCTCCTCCTTTCGACTTACTCTCCGCTGTTGACGGCGCGCGAGCCTCGCCTCCCATGATGCTGCGCTCCGCAGCGGTTACGTACTTCCGCTATTACGCTGCTCAGACTGTCGTCTGCTACGGGCAAGCTTTGTTGACACCATGGGTCTATTCGTTTCACCTGCACCGCGTGAACCAGTTCAGGCGGTGCCGCACTTCGCCGTTCGTTTCAGCGGTGCAGCTCGCGGCACCTGAACCGCGCCGTTCGATTCACCGGTGGTGCCGACGGGTGCAGGACGGGTTCATGGCTTTGCCTGCACTCCCTGCCGAGGAGGTGCAGAAGCAGACGACAAAAGTGCAGGGCTGGTTCCGCCGATGGCGGAACCCGCTTTGCACCACTGTGAACTGGTTCAAGAGGTGCAGGCTGAATCGAATAGACCCCATGAATCCCGCACGCACTCCGCTCAAGGCCGGAAAAGCGAACGAAAAATCTGGCCGCATGTATGCGGCGGCCTGGCCTTGCCCTTTCGCGGTGTACGTTGCTGGCGGCACATGACTTTTTATCGGCGGCGAACTCGCAGCCGCACGGGGAGGGTCGTGCGCTCGTTCCCTTGATGCACCGCGCACTGTTCATCCAAAAAGCGCCGTATCAGATGTGGCCCCGCTGGTGCCGGGTCTTATTTTGCGGCGGTGGTAATTCCTGCCGGCGGCATGTGAAAAAGACATTTTGAACCGATACAGAACCCGTACACAAAACGCTTCAATCATGTGACCAGTTCAGCTTGGGGCGACGCGTGATGGAGAGCGGCAACGTTGGCAAAACATTCTCCGCCGCGGCTCTGAGCTTTCTAGCGATGGAGCGAGCGCCATTTCTTTGACAATCTCAAACATCGGTTGCCTTGGCAACAAGGCACAAACCGCTCGAGAAGTCAGTTACGGTTCCGTGATCCCGGTTCTGCTTGGGGCCCCATCTCGCGACATGTGGGCACTGCAGGCGTACCACCCACTCATGGAGGAAAGAAAAGGTTAGGAGAGGCCCTGACGTCACATTTGTGAAGCCGAGTCCCGCCATGACTTGAGCCCACGGAGCCCAGCACTCTATCCCATCATCCTTTGCTGTCTCCGGTTTCATTTGACTAACATGGCGTCGCCCTGCCCTCCCGCTTCGAAGCGAAAACAGCTTCGTCGCTAATTCCTCGGTGCGATATAATGTTCTAAGCTGTTGATTTCGCCTTCAATTTGCCCCTTCTAACCCTCACCCAAAGTTTCAATCGAAAAACGGCCTTCGTTTTTAAGATAGAAGGACGATTTTTCAGCTCTTAAGCCTGGCAAAGTAGCGTTTGTCGTCGTCATAGCAACAGGCTCGCGGGATACAAGTTAAGGCCGCCTCCGACGGCGGAGTTTTCAAACTGGCCTAATCTAAAAACGTTTGTCGTAGCGACTGCGCTGGTTTGCAATGGTAGCGAGGCAGCGACATACCAAGCGCCTTAAAAATTTGTCCGTTTTATTTGCCCAAATTTGGCCGCCGCAGTTGTAAACAAGTAAGCAACATTGTCCATGGGCTCAAGAAAAATGACGTAACTTCCTCCACACTTTTTGCAATGCATTGGGATGCTAGGGGTATGGTCCCTAGAAATTGTGCTAGTCTGCCGTCCGCGCGCTTTCTCTATGGGAAGGCGTGTCCGCGCCGCTGATGCACGCACAGCGCTGCGCAGAGGGCGCTGCGAGCAATCGGAGCGCCCGAGCGGCCGGAGCAAGAGCGGCCGCAGGCCGGCCTGTGCCGCGCGCTACTGCCGCGGAGCGCGAACGCGCATCGGGGTTTGTCGGCCACTTAGAGCGGTGAAATCGAATGGTTCGAGGTACATCAGCTCACAATTGAACGTACGATAGCACTATAAGACCTTTTAGTTTCACGCCCCGAGTTTTTCGCGAACTGGGCTACGGGGCCTCTTTGCGGCCGCTGAATTTCGCGAGACCGAAGGATGAAACTGCAGCAACCAGCGTAGCCGTTTCACTACCACCGCTAGAACCATTATTAAAGTGAAGCTTTCTGTGTCTCACTGATGGCCCATGTCGCCTCTAAAAAGCACTGCAGGAAAACCAGCTGTCTCTGATGACGGTGATGTTTGTGAGTAAAGTGAGAGGGAAAAAAACGATTCCCGTGGTCAGAATCGAAGCTGGCTCCATCGCGTTTTGAAGCCGACGTCTATCTCAATGCGCAATTCCAACATGGTCAAAGCAGTTTGGATTTGGAGAGGAGTGCATGGACGTGCGCATGTAATTAGTCAGAAAAATTATCCACTCCTCCACTCCGCAACGATGGTTGAACACGAAGCTTGCTTCGCGTGAAATCAAACGGCAAAGGGTCGATGTCAAATCCGGCGCGATCATAAGTCCAAAATGCGTGCGAGCCAAAGTTAAAGCTCAATGAGTCAAAGTCAAAACTCAGACGACAAGGAATCACTCACAAGAAAGCTTCGCGTTCAACCATCAATGTTCAGACAGTGAGATCCCGTTCAAAAAGAGCTCCCTGCGGCACCAGAAGCTGCCTTTGTTCAACATCGAAACTACCGGGTCATTCCCGAACGTCATTTACGGTGACAAGCACGCAGCCGGCTGGTAGGCTGACAAGAAGAAAAGCGAAAGCTTGAGTAAAATGTTGTGCCAGCAAAAACTGGTTCCTATATACTTCGGGCACAGTGCGGGGGAGGGGGGATAAAGCAAGGTATATATGGTCATGACAGTATAAATAAACCTCAATATTTTTACTCCTTAGTTTCAAACAGCCGCGATTAGAATGATTGACCATAACACAAATATTCTCCCGTTTTGCTTTCCCCGCGTGCGTCTCGCAATTCCCTCCGAGTGTGTGGGTGATCAAAAAGAACCTGTGCAATGAGGAATGCAAGCGAAGTTACTGATTTGCAGCCGGGTGTTATTAAAAATCAGTTTCACGTACCCAATGCTGGCGAATGTTTAAATTCGTAGTATTCACGAAAATTATAGGCACGCAAAAGAGGTTTGATAGTACCCAAATTTTTGAAACTTTCTAGGTAAGCGGAGTGTTGGGTTAAGCGAAATGCGAAAAATGTATGGCCAGATCACTGGAATAAGAGCTAGTGCTGGTAACAAACGCTCCAATGCACAGGGACGCTTCCGGAATACAGGCAAAATAATTTGCAGAAATTTTTTTTTTAGGTATTGCGGAAAAAGAACTGCGTGATGCTCGCCTGTTTCGCCTTCGCATCTGGTCCCAAAAAGGTGTTCTCGAGCTTCTCACTGTTGGTCGCCAACGCTATATTCTATCTCGCTGTGAAGCAGGCAAAGCATATGTTTTTCTTGTTTCTGCCGTTTTTGGCACTTCTTGAGACACGTTGTCGTCCACATGATCAGAAGCGTCTTCCCCAGCTATATCAACGATGTAGGCGTCGGACAGCACTCCGCTAACGGGACATCGGCCGCACACAGTGCGTACCCCGCGCAAATTTGCCGTTCGCGACGGTGTTCGGCGCGAAATGGGAGCTAAGCTTTAACCGAGAGCTTATCAGCTGCCTGCAGCGGATGTCGCATTGCGTCCTCTTTGTCAACATTTCGAGATCTCCGTGATTCCCGAAAAGACGTTTCGAGATAAAGGGTGGAAAATGTCGCCTATGGCAGGTATACGCAAGGCAAAAAACGGTTTCGACTTGACCGATATTTCGAGATATCCGAGTTCGAGTTATGGAGAAATCACTGTATCTGATGACCGAAGGTGATAAAACTTCGTATGCATGTGCACACGTCTTGTTTTTTTATTCGACATTTACATTTAACAGATTTCCAGTTGACTGGACGTAACTGAGGAGGCCGCGAAGACGTGCGCTTAAGGCCCTCCAGATCAACGATACGAAAGGTCAGATGGCACCGGTTCGAGCTGCTTTATTTACATACACGCACAGGGGACAACATCTTGGGAAACTTGCAAAGAAAGACGGTTCCAAGAGCCATACAAAAAAGCGGAGCGCCGACACACCACACACATTTTCATGCGCTCACTAATCCATCAGTTAACAACGGCGGGGGTATCACAAAGAACGGTTGTTTGCTAGCTGAAGTCCCGCATGATGTTTCCAAGCTGGAAAACGATGCCGTGCCGGCAGTGTTCCCGAAGCCCCCGAGTATGTGTCGAAATCGGTTCGACAGATACTCGGGGGCTAGCGTAGCGACACGATTGCGCGGTTTTTACAAGGCTCAATCCTGCATAATACGCGAAAACGTACTCCTGTCACTTCACGCTTTAATTAAAACTCTTCGTACTGGTAAGAACCAACTTATTTGGCTAATCTGGTTTGTCGACAGAAACGGATAGGGTTCGAAAAGGGGCAGTTAAAATGGGCTGAACCCGCCCAGAAGTCGGGCAGAACTACGAAGGCAGCAGCGGCACGGCAGAGCGCCGTCCGCCGCTGCTCATCGCGCCGGCCGGCTACCGCGCTCCGATTGACTGCAGCGCCGCCGCTGCATGCATCACGGAGGAGCGCCCTTCGCGGCCGGCGGACGGCAGACTAGCAGATATTTCTAGGGACCATACTAGGGGCCTCTCCTGAGTATTCTTTCCTCCATGCACCCACTCCTATTGGGAAGTGCGAGATGCGTTTGGCATTACAGGAGGCGATGGTGTGTGTGTTGTGGACGCCTTTGTTTCGCGATGAAATGCGACGTTGTGCTTCTGCGGGTGGATAGTTCTTCCCATGGTCTGGATAATCTTTCTCGAGCGACGTACGACTCAACCTCGCATGGGGTATGTGCAGTGTGCGTGGCTAAAAGCCATCGGCTTGTGCGCCAGAGTTAAGTGACTTGCTGTTCGTCCCCGCAAACCGCGCGCGAGGTGAGTACCGAATTTACGACGGGCAGGAGGCAACCCATCCTCTGTCAATCGTGGTTCAGACTTTCAACGCATGTTGTGACGTTGTATTCGTTAGAAACGCATCTCTGGATTGTTTTGAAGCTGAATAAAATGTATGCGTCAAACCCGGGCATTCGGCTCAGGGCGTTCTCTGCGATTGCACGAAAGAAGTGCCACGGGGCTTGAACGCTTTCTTTATGGAACGTACTCAGGTAAGAGAATATCCATGTCGTGTTATGGCCGTGTTGCATTCAATACAAACGGTTAAGCGTTTGTTTTACACTTGTTTCGTTTGTCGTAAAATGCCCAAGCACTCCGGCACTCCGCTGGCAGATCAGCCGGCGAGCCGACGCTGAGCAGACGACTCATCTCTTTGCCGGAAGTGCGTGAAAAAGCCGCCCAATAGCAGAATGTCTAGCTCATGACGAACATCTGGGAATCGATGATGTAGACATGTGAAGATGGCGGCGTCCAAAAACACGAAGGAAAGGGTGAGAAAAAAACGACAAACTTTGCAACAAAAGTGTGAGCTTTCCGCTGCGCGTAAAAGAGTAATACTTGGCACAGAGGACGTTGACGACCCAATCTAACGGTTGCGCTAGTTCATTTAGTGTGCTCAAAATGCCTTTCAGGGCCCCTTTAACGCCGTACTGACCGTTGCCCCGAGTCGTCTCTGAGCGGCGAAGTACACACGGCATGCGAGAGGACGTTGGCGTAGACGTGTCCAACCAAGCACACGCCGCAGTACTCGCCCCGGCTTCCACTCCGAGCGAAGTAGCACGGGTCGTCAGTGGGACACGTTCGAGGCGATGCATCAGGAGCGGGGTCGGCGCGCTGTAAGACCAGGAGTTGGGTCCGGTCCTGCTGTCGCCTGAGCTCTTCACTGAAGGGGCGGTAGCGCTTTAGGAAGACGTCCACTCCACCATCCCTCTCGGCGAGGGCCCGGGTCACGCGATCGTAGCCACTCAGGGAGACATCGGCAGCGCAGTCACCGGAGGAGCAATCGCTGCGCCTCTCCCCTCGCCTGACAGCTCCCCCTCGCCGGTACTGCGCCTCTCAAGGCGATGGCACAATTACTACGCCGTGTACTCTCGGCGCAAGAAATGCATTCGCACTTCCTCACGATTCCCTTCGGGGAGGTGGGGGCAATTTTTTACAGGGTTGTCAAAACCACTTTTCTTTGCCATCCTGGACAGCATTGCCCCGGTGCTCCCAAAGGCGAAAAGGGTATTTCCGCACGAGACGCAACTTCTCTCATTTTTGATGAAGTTGCGCCTAAATTTGCCTTTTAAGGACCTGGCGTATCGCTTTGGAGTGACACGCAAGACCATCAGCCGGAGCTTCAGGATGGTGCTGCAAGCTGTGCACCACCTTTGCAAGGGCCTAATAGTTTTCTCCAGTCCAGAAATTTGCCGCAGCTGGCTGACTGAGAAAGAAAAGAAGAACTTTCCGCACCTGCGCACCATCATCGACTGCACTGAAGTGCGGCTTGCCAGGCACGTTTTCTCCCACCTCGACGTATTATACACGTGTCATCAGGCGTACTAATCTGTACGAGGCAATGTTGTGCTTCCTTTTTAGACCCTTGAACTTGGATGGCCAGCAGGTCGTCTGGAGCCACTACAAGCAGGCCACAACACTGAAGTACCTGGTGGCAGTGAATCCGCATGGAGCCGTCATGTTCATTTCTAAGGCGTACGCAGGCAGAGCCTCTGACAAACAGCTCACATTGGCATGTGGTAAGCTTTGCTCAGCAACATTTTGCTGACTGCTCTGGTTACATTTTTCTTTGCTTTACTATCAAAATAGCTTTGAACTTGGAGAATGTACACCGTAACCTATAGGACAGTATAGAATCCATTGTATTGCCTCAGCACTCAGTCTCATTGCCTGTTGTTGCATAAGAACTGGCAGTGATCACTCTGTTCGTAAAGGTCAACACAGTAGGGTATCATGGCCTCAAATGGAAATTATTCTCACTGAGCCACTTGCCGTGGTCGTTCTGCTGCCAATTAATAACGGTCATGGGTTCGATTCCTAGCTCAGCTGCTGTTTTTCTGATTGAGGGAAAAACGTAATTCTTTTGGTTATAGAATATCCACGGGGCCCAAAGAACCCTACACAATGCAAACTGATCTGAAGCCTTTCACTACGACATGCCTCAATGACAGGGTGCTGCCTTGGTGTGTGTAACTGCAATTTCGCGTTTCATTTCTGCTATGACCCAAATTTCACTCGTGAGTACATCGTTATGCTGCATTAGTTCTGGGGAAGATTCCTACAAAGCTGGAAGCACTGAGACTTGTCACCCCATCGCACTCGTGGATGAACTTTTAAGATAAGCTGTCTCCATGTACCGCCCTGGCAATTCAGTGGCTGAGCTGCTCCTCAGAGGTTTTACATGCTGTTCTTGTGCCTCGGCTAAAAGGTGAGCCATTGCGGGGGGCTGCGGATTTCGACCACCTGGACACCTTTACTGTGGGCAGAAATTTTAAAACACGAGGAAAACAGCTGCCACAGCTGGGAATCAAGCCTCCGGCCTTGTGCTCAGTAGTGCAACACCAGAGGCACGTTCATGCTGAAAGTGGAGAGGGGACTTTTATCGGAAAAGAGAGAGAAAAAATGCCTGAGTGTTGCAGAACTTCAGTACATTTTAGACCTCTTAAGACCGAGTTTTTTTATGGCTGGTCCTCATTTCCTGTTTTTTTTTTTGTATGTTCAGTGCAAATTTTATTTTAGTAATGCGCTGTGATACTCTGCAGGACATGTGCAATCTTAAGGGATGTCCAATAAAAAAATGTGGCACAGAATACAAAAAGAACAGATAACTGCCTGTTAATTTGGATGTCCAGGTGTTTGTACAGCTATCTAGATAATATTCTTCAAAACAATGCACCCCAAAAAGTGGCAGCTGGCAGAACAACAAGCTCTGCTCTCCACTTTTGTCCTGTCCGTCTTGCCATCAGACTTTTATGACAGCCATGCTGTTGTAAAACAAAGCAATGCGGATAATGAAATGTGCACGCCGTCTGATGTCTAAAATTCACCCGACACAATCTGTGTTTATGTGGCCCCTCAGTGCGTGGTGCGACGTGTCCACCATAATTTTTTTTACTCGTTGCGTCAAGAGTTGCAGGAAGTTGGTTACTGAGGCAACATGGCTATACTTGCCGAGTGATTCTGGGAGTAGCAGTGGAAGGGCTAGTTCTTTCAAATCAAGCAAAGTTGTTTTTTGCCGTCATGGCCCATTTAAGGGGCCATGATGACAAAAACAACTGTTTGATTTGAAAGAACTAGCCCTTGGCTACTCAGTCAGCTCTATTCCAGCCACATTGGAGTGAATGTGATAGGGACTCAAGGGACGTAAATATGGGCCAGCACTACAAAACTTAACTTCACTGTGGCAATCAAGTGATGTGATTAAATCACCCAGTCAAGTTTCCTGGAGTGGCTTGGCTTGGCGACCGCCAGTCATAAAAGCAAGATTCTGCGACATCATAGAGAAGTTGCTAGGAAATAGCTACGGAGTTGCCACTGGTTGATACGTTTTGTTAATGTCAATTATTTGTTTGAAGCGTGCAATAAAATCGGCGTCGTTATGGGTATAGAAGTCTTTTTACATTGCCAAACTTGATTGTACACCTCTTCAGTTTCCTCATAAAAGTCAGGAGCAAGATGGAAATAAGGCTGTTTTGACAGGGCATTCGCTTCATGCCAGTGTGTCATCCACATTTTACATCCCCGAGTTGCAATGAAGTCAAGTAGGGTTCCTGCTTAGCTGGTCACTTATGGTTTGCAGGGGTGAGACAGCTGAACCAGATTTGGGAGCAGTTTTTGGAGCAGCAAAATTTCGATTTCGGAGCAGGAGAACCTTGATTTGGAGCAGAAGAACGACATTTATTATGTCACCTTAGGAGCCTAAAAAACCAAATTTCTGGCAAATCAGGGGGGGGGGAGAAGGGAAGTGCACATCTTAATTGGTTTTGAACGTACATAACACTGAAACCGCTATCAATGAAGTTTTTCTATCAGAGTAGCACAATTGGTACGATATTTTTACAAACCATTTTTAAATTTATAGGCTCTATGCATAGATAGCATGGAGAGCCGTTGGGAATATAGAATTGAAAAACTAAGCAACTCCAAGGCGTTTTGATTATCATGTGAATGCCTAAATTATTATTTTTGCAATTCCAGACCCGGCTTTACGCACAAGTGTAGAGCCGCGGCAAAAGTTGCGCAAAGCGAGGTGACAGTCGTGGCACCCCCCCCCCCCCCCCCCCCCCCCCCCATTTCAATCCCCAAGGTACACGTTCACTACGATAGTAACGTTGGTACGTTCAGCCACCTCCCCCTTGGCTCCAAATTTCACTTCAGATAGATGAACCATTATTACTAGCGCGCAATAATAGCCCGTCCTCAGACACTGCTCAATATTTTGCGGCGATGTAGCCTGCGCCGCCACTTGTGCAGCGTCAATCGTCCCATTCCCGCCGCTCGCAAGCTTGCTGTCAGAGACGGCAATAAATCAGCGTTTTATAACACCGCAACGAGTGCGAAATTTCACTTCAAGCACGCACCGCGCCTCACACTCAAGGCCGGAACACGGCGAATTCGCCAGCACCACGTTGTTTTTGATGAACTCCCGTCTTTCGAGTCTCGCAACTTCCCGCAACAGATCAAACGACTAAATGTAAACCCAGCCACCCCCATAACCAAAACCACGGTACAAATCGGCGAAGAGCACTCTGTCTGAGCAACTGCTTTGACTGCTTCGCCCGGCAGCCATGTTTTCCAATCTTCACCACACCAAGATGGCGGCGCCCGCTGAACGCTGATGTCGTTCCGGAGATAAGGCGCTCCGAAAATTGCCGTTTTTTTTTCGTTAACTTGCACAAGTAGTTTGTCGCCTAAGCATTTTTTCTACAGGACTTTGGAATGGTTTTCGATAGGGAAACTTTAAAACTCGCAGAATGTAACATCTGCAACCTGACGAGACTTTCGAAAAAAAAAAAAAACTATATCGGAGGCAGTTTTATGCGGGTGTTTTATTGAATGATCAATCACTACACCTTTACAAACAGCATCACCTTGGGGGTGCTGGAAAATTATGCCGTCAGTAAGCATTTTCCCCCACTGAGACTGACGAGCGTTAAAATCCTTGGCTCTCGGCCTGTTTTGGAGCAGTTTGGCGCAATTTTTGCGATTTTCAAGCTTTTGGAGCAGCCTGGCGCAGGAAAACAGATTTGTATCAAAACTGCGCAATATGCACAGCTGTCTCACCCCTGGGTTTGGCATTGCTAAGCTTAGCAACCTAGTGATTTCACATATTTATTGCCCTCCCTCTTCTACCTTTTTTTTTCACAGGATTTATGGACCTCCTTGAAGCGGGTGACCAAGTCCTGGCGGACAGGGGTTTTCTGCTATTTGAAGAATTCCTCGAGCGGAACTGCCAGCTCATTACACCTAGCTTCACCAAGAACAGAGTACAACTGCCTGGTCAGGAGGTGACGGCATCCAGGAGAATATCCTCGTCGCAAATCATCGTGGAAAGGGCCATTGGGCACTTGAAGAAGTGGCGAATTATGACGGACACCGTACAGACTACAGTGGTCGACGTTTATGATGAGGTCATTGCTGTTGTGGCTGGGCTGGCCAACCTTTCTGCACCTCTGTCTAGACGAGGTGAGCAAATCATTAATGAAGATCTGCATGCAAGAGTTAATGTGAACACCTTCAACGGGTAAGCCTGGTTAGTTGGTTGCGTATCAACATTGATAAAGGAAAATAGATTTCCCACTACTTTCAAATCACCCCAATATGGTTGTGATGAGGCTTGCTCAAGAACAGCAGTTCACGTGGATGGACTTTTCTGTTTGTGTTCTGCCATGCAACTTGTGCCGAATAATCAGTCCATCTTTCTTTGAGCTACTTCGAGGCGCCGCAGCAGTGATGCGGTACATAATGTCCAGTGCAGCGCGCAGACCATGGGGAAACTGCCAGCAACTGCATTAACAAAAGGCATGTCCCGACCTGATGTGTAGTAATCTTTCTCATACAGGTGATAAAACAACAGCTGGGAATATGACGATTGCTTTTCTTATTAAAAGGTAGAAAGTAAAACGAGAATAAATCTTAGTTTATGGGCATTGGTGCTAATGGCAGGAAATAATGAACAGGGATGCTATCTTTCTATAACAACCTTTATTCAGTGCCTTGAGCACGAGTTCTTCAGGTATTTACATTTGTTGCTGCTACGCACTTTAACAGGCTAGCAACAAAGTTTAAAATAGAGAAAATGATTTACTGCAGCTGTGTAGCATTTGGTGACCCATTTAGCCCCATTCCAGTCACAAGATACGTTGCTTTACCCCCCCCAAAAAAAACAAGGAATTTGAAAATTGAAAAACTCAAATTGTGCGCCGCATGACGGCAGCAGTGAAACTATCGTTCAATGTGGTGCACTATACGGAGGTAGAGGCCCAACTGTAATCACACAGTTTCTTTTCTTAACGGTGGCCGTTCATACCAACTCCCCACTGCCAAGCAGTCATAAAACTTTCCGCTCTGCGCAATAAGTCTTCACCATCATCACCTGTGACGATAAAGAAACCGCTCGAAAGTGGCTGGGGAGTTGCCAGTGCTTCATCTACTTTTCTTAATATTTAGACTTTGTTTGAAGTTTGCAGTAAAGTTGGCATCATTGTTATAGGACAGTAAATACAGAGCTTAGCTTGTTATAAATAGTAAAAAAAAAAAAAAGAAAACACTGGTCGATGAACGTTTTTTCTCAGGCCGGCCGTGCTGGCTCAATAGCTAAGGTGCTGTGCTGCAGAGCCTGAGGTACAGGTGCAATACCAGCCTCAGTCATCAGGTAGAGGCGAAGTATGAAAACGCCAGTGGGTCAAGATTTTAGTGCACGTTAAAGATCCCCAGGTGGTCAAAAATTAACCTGGAGTCCAAAACTATGGCAGGCTCCATGGCTGAGACAACTTCAGCACGTCAAACCCCAACATAACAAAGTTTCTTAGTCTGGTGCACTCCTGCTCTACAAGTGGTGCTAGATATATTTATACAGAGGTAATGTTCATATGCAGGAAAAAATATTTGCACAGTATGAAAAAAAAAAACTATATACATACATAAACGGTACACTCAAAGCAAAGCATATTTGCGCAGAATGGAAATGAAAAAAAAAATGAAATCTAAGGTTTGACGAAAGCTCATCTGGTCGGGTGAAAGATACATAGTTGAAGAAACTGGTTATCGCTGATCACAACCTGTCTTCGTACAGCCCAAATCCGGCAGAACTCTCTGTGCTTGAGCTCGGGTTGAACTTCAACGCGGGCCCTGCGCTGGACACAAGAAAGCTCACCTGTGCGGTCGAGCAGGCTATTGGACAGGTTGAGAACAGCAGCCGGGACGAGGCTCGAACTCGCGCAGTCGGCATTCTAGCCAAGCTACCACGGCATCCTCGGACCCCCCTTGTTGCCGAGAAACGTGATGCGATCAAGAGCCTGCGCAGTAACATGGACATCGTAATACTTCCTGCTGACAAGGGAAACTCCACCGTCATCTTGAATAGCGACGACTACGTTGGAAAAATGTCTGATCTCCTGCAGGATGACAGCACGTACGTGAAGCTAAAACAGCACTCTACCCTCAAAGTGGAAGGAGGCTTGCAAATGCTCTTGGCTGACGTTTTCCGGTTGGTTCCCCCACAACGCAAGTCGCTGTACTTCAAGCTCCTTTGCCACAACGGCTGAGCACCTGCTTTATACGGCCTCCCGAAGATCCACAAGCCGAACGCGCCGATGCGACCGATAGTTGACTTCACACGTTCACCCTTATACCGCCTGTCGGGCTATTTGCACAAAGTTTTTGCACCACTCGTTGGAAAAGGTTCTACCTTCATACGCAACTCCTCAGATTTTATTGAAAAGGTGCGCAACGTCACGGTGGACGACGACGAGATAATGGTGTCCTTTGATGTGAAGTCACTATTTACCAGCATACCCGTGGATTTGGCGGTGGAGGTTTGTTGGACTGCCCTGCAATATGACGATGGTTTGGGTGAAAGAACCCCCATCGAAGAACCAGATCTCCTGAAGCTGTTGCAGTTCTGCCTCGAGAACACTTATTTTCTTTTCCGGGTGGGTGATCTACAAGCAGGACCATGGAAGCCTTTGAAACGTGCGCACTGTCTTCATTCGAGCCACGACCCAAGGTCTTTCTGCGGTACATCGACGATTGCTTCTGCATCATCAAAAGGGACTCACTAAACTGCCTTTACGGAAAACATGGACGGCACGGAGGAATCCATTCAATTCACTGTCGAGGAGGAGGCTGCTGGCCGTCTTCCTTTCCTGGACGTGTTGGTTGAACGTCGTGGCGATCGCCTTTCATTCAAGGTTTACCGAAAAGAAACCCACACTGGACATTACCTCCATTTTAATTCTGTTCATCCAGCCTGTCATAAGCACTCTGTCGTGGCTTCCCTCACCTAACGCGCAAGCACCTCTGCTCACGGCCAGAAGATGAGGCTGCTGATCTACGCAAAGTGTGCAGAGAACTCGGCAATTGCGGCTACCCCAAGCATTTCGTGGACTCCATGCTACAACAGTCATCACGCCCATCAGAACCCGCTGGTCCTCCTTGCCGAAGCCGAGCTCCGATACCTTACGTGCCGGGCGTGAGCGAGTCTTTGGCTAGGGTTCTGCGCTCGTACGATGTGCACGTCGCTCACATCCCCGCGCGCAAGCTGAGGCACGAGCTGGTGGCTGTCAAGGATGGAATCAAGAAAAAGAAGTTCCCTGGGGTGGTGTACAAAATTCCCTGCGCCGACTGCGACTTTCGAAGTTATGAACACAAGAATGACATGAAAAACAAGAAGATTGCGTCGAATGCGCTTGCGGAACACGTGGAAGCAACGACACACAAAATAGGCTGGGACGAAGCGTCAGTTATCGCCAGAGAAAGGAAACTGCTGTCACACCGACATCTTGAGGAAGAAAAAGACTGAACCACAACGCAGGCAATCTCCCGCCTACGTATGCAAGATGCCTGGGGCGATTACTTCGACGCACTTCTTAAAAGCTTCGAGCTTCGCACCTTTCCGCGCAGTGAACAAGGCTTCCGTATGGAAGCTGAAACGTCTTTTTTAGCCTTTTTGAAAAAAAAAAAACTATATACACACATAAGTAATACACTCAACATGCAAAAGGAATATTTGTACAGAATGAAAAACTATACACACATAAGTAATACACTCAACATGCAAAAGGAATACTTGTACAGATTGAAAAACTATAGACATACATGAATGGGTCATTCAACAAGCAGAAATGGCTCAAACTGTGTTTCCAAGGATGATCCTGGGCATCACAATGTCCCTTAAGAACATCTGTACATTTGTGCTGTTGTCTTGCATGAAGTCGTCGTCTTTTTCAATAACAAGCATTCGACCACCCTGATCAACGTGGACATAAAAATAGCACCTTGTTATGTTAAAGATGTTAAGGTGCAGTTGTGACTGGACCTGATAGTAGTACGCGTGGCTTTCTTTTAGGCCACCCGTGGCTGCTAGGCAAAACCCCTTCAGCCATGAGCTCCTGGGGATTGCATTCTCGCAGGCTGTAGAGGCACTTTATTTCCACCAGTGCGGGCTCGTGACAGTCGCATCGGAAAACCCCGTCGGGGCTGCAGCCGAGTAGGGGGTACTTAGGATTGATCATGAGCCCACATGGTTCAATCCGCGCGTTGTTATGATGGCCCTGAAGGAAGGCCAACAGCCTCTCCTTCGCCACACCCTCGTTGTCGATGCCGTACTGAATTGCTGGCACATGCAGTTGGCGGTGGGTGAAAATTTTGTTGATGAGGGTACTGCAGCGTACCCTCTTGGAGCGGCACACATCCTTAAACAGGGACGCAGTCACCCTCCCCTTCCTGTGTAGAAACCAAAGGGGGCTGCCCGCCTGATCTCTTGTAGCCACCTCTATCGCCCTCGACTCCTGGTCAGTAATGCGCACCTTCTCCATTACTAACTCGGAGAGCTCACTAACGTTTTCATTCTGAAAACCTTTCTTAGATAGGCACGTAGCGGTGTACGAGGTCAGGGGTGCACCGAGCTAAACATCTAGCCAGTCTGGTGTATCTTCTGTGGGGGTGGCGTCCACTGCTTCTGGGCTGGCTGGTTTGTTTGCCTGTGGGCTGCATGTGCTCAGGGTAAAAACCCTCGCATTAGGGGCAACCTGGAAAATGCACAGAAAAAGTTAACAGGGATTTTGCTCTGACGTCAGCATAAAAAAACTGAATGAGCACCAAATTCTGAAATATCATGCACCTCATTTACCTTTAGCCGCGAGACACATAGACACATGGGCGACTGCTGCACGCGATTCGGATGCATCGTTACGATTGATCGTTAGGACCGCTTTTGGCGTCGATTGCTGGTCAGAGGAGGCTCACGACATGCGACTGGCAAGCCAGATGCAGTCGTGCCATCGTTGCGATCGTCATGAGGCCACAGCTAATGAGAGCCCACTGAGCCTGCAACGGGCTTGCGTTGCTCGGGTGGTGGGAACCTTAAGCTTAGCATCCTGGCGGATATTTGATCGCCGTTTTTAAAATAAGCCCCGACAACAATCCCCTAGCACAATTTTTTCTCTGGAACTTCTTTTTAGCGATCAGATTGATTTGGAAGAGCAGCAACAAGCGGTTGCTACCGTGGTCTGCGCAGGTTCGAGCCGCTGAGTGTGCCGGCGTGCGTGCAGACTGTTTTCGAGGGCAGGAAACGCTTTACGATTGCCTGCTTTATCCATTTCTTGCGAACGCCGCGCGGAATCTACAGTCAGCTCAGCGATCGTCGTAGTTGACCATGGAGCAAAAACATTGGGGGAGCAACGCCAACAATGCATTGCATGCACACATCGGGCCATGTGTCTCAAATTCACTCGTACAACTAATCGTGGCGACAGTCGTAACGATCAGTCGCATGCGATTTGCATGCACCAATCGTCCATGTGTCTCGCGCTTTAACGAAAATTACCCTTACAAACTGTTTCCATAATATCGAGGCAAGTGCAGTAAAAGAAATATCGCTAATAAATATTCCTCACAAAAAGTACAAGGGAAAGTGCTTTCTCCTGTGCAGGGTGTCTACAAATCAAGTTTTACTTCCCACTGAGTCTTTCTCTGGAACGATTATATAGCAAAAAGATAAAGCATTCACCTCCTGCACTCTCTTCAAAAAGCCAGCCGTGTCAGGCAGAGCTCTTATTTCTTCGAACTTCCGCTTTCTTGGCACTGTTGGTTCCGGGTCACATTTGTGCCGGGTGTAGGAAAAGTCCTTGGATTCCACAAGGTCAACCTGGAAAGATTCGAACACTCGTTCTATGAAGCTGCACGGACTTTCAAACAGATAGAGGCAGCCGTTCTAGCAGCACAATTGGTGTTACTGCCATGCTGCTAGCTGTTAGAGCTGGTTCATAATGATCGATGCAATGTTCCTTTACCTTTTTCAGACGAGGCTTGATCCACTCGCATGGCAACTCCGTTGGAGCCGGCCCCGGATCAGGATCAGTAGTGGATACTTGCATCCAAAAGTCCACTACAAAGCAGATAGCTGCGGCATGACTGCACGCACGTCCCAGCCTGGAAAGCAACAAAACCTTTCTGAGCAAAGTTGTTCCCATGGTTTAGTGCTACTGTCAGAAAAATGCCCCATCTGAGCATAGGAATGTGAACACTAGTCATAATGTTACACCATTTTCTTACTCAGGCCCAATAATATCAATTGGGCAGTTTTGTGAAGTGCACAACTGCACATCCGTGAGAATTTCATTCCTAAACCACTTAAGTTTGGTTTCTTTGTTATAGTTTTCAGATGTCCCCAAACTGATCCTTCATGTACATTATTTTTTATTCCAGAAGGTTATCCCCCCTTTTTTGCTGGCTGAGGTCAAACCACACTGAAGCCTCTTGCAGTAATGTTTTGTATTCATATTGTTATGCCACTACATATGTATGTTCATTAGGTACGATTTTTTTTTCAGCTTTTTCATTGCACTTTGATTATACTCCCAATGTTTTATCAAAAGGCTAAAAATTGCTTAATGGACTATAAGTCTCTTCACAATGAGCAAGGACCTTCTGAGGTGGCTTTGGTTGGGATAACCCAGACCATTTGGGTACAGGCCGCATGCGTACAATGGCAGACTTCATTGGTAGTCATTGATCTTTTCGTACACAGGAGGAAATTAATTTTATCCGTGAGCCTTTTAATCGTTGAGGCTTTTGTGTGCATGTGCACTTGCTTTCTTTAGGCAGCTGCCACTGAAAAAGACATCTACTGGGGCAGCTACTTTGTCTTCTGGCTGAACATGGAACCGAAAAACAGAAAGGCACGCCTCTTCTGTCGTCATAATGTGGAAGGAAGGAGACAAGTAAAGAATCTGCCGATAGGTGTGCCCCAAATTCTCTACCATAAACGGATACGTCTACCCTGATTCCAGACCAACTACCCAGATTGAATGACGTCCAGGATTGGCTAGCCGCAGCCCAACTTTTGTCAAGAACTTGTACCTTTGCTCAAAATTTCCTGTCGCCTCAGCTTCGGCAGTCATTCGTCATCACAGAGTGAAATGGCTCATGATTTTTTTTTTTGTGGTTGTTCAGAGTTAGCAATCTACTGCACGCAGGGGAAGACAGTTTGATCCTGTGTTTTCGAAGGAGTCCGAATTGAGCCTTTGAGATTTTCTGTGTTGATTTTGTCTGTGGCATCTGAGTCCCTTTTTAAACGACTCAAAATTACTTGATTGAATTGTGGATTATTTGCAACCATCTGCAGTCGTCCAGCATTGAAACAATGTCTCGTGGACCACAAGGATATATGCTCAGGCCTCTCTTAGTTATTATATTATGATGATAGTGAAACCTTCTCTGGAACACTTGTAAACATACATTGGTATGCGGATGATGATCTGTTCTACAATTGTTTCTACTTCCCAGACCAGTCAGCAGTTACATATGTATTCTTGCTATTTTGCAATCGGAGTGACACATGGCAAATACCCATACCTTACAACAACACCGTAGCTATGACTTTCTTGAATAAAAAGTTTCCTTGGACAGCATATAGTACATTTGTCAAAAGACTGCAAGCAATCTGCATACAAGACTTCAGTGAGACCGATGCTTGAGTACGTCTCGGTAATTTGGTCACATCATCTTGAGCAAGATTGAAATAGATCGGCATCTGTACAAAAAAAAGAGGGTATACAGTTCATACTTATTCGTTATGATAGAGACTTTTCCTTATGTCTGCATGCTCATTGTTGTCACTTGATTCACTAGAACACCACCGTACGTGAGAGTGTTATTTTGTTTCACAAGCTTGTACACAAATGACCTGTGTTCAAGCCCTTTTATCTTCTACTGACACACCAGTGCACACACTGCATAGCTCAGATGGTGTAAACATTGTACCCTTCAGTTATCGCTTAGTTTGCTTAAAGTTTTTTCCCACGCACGATGGAACTGGAACGAACTTGACTGTGCTTTGAATAGATTAAGCACTGATGAATTTAGGATGTGTTAGTTACAATTGTGTGCACTGTTTGCTTTTGAATTTCTGTACCCACTCCTGCAATTTTTTGGCCATGAGACAGCAGTATTTGTAGATAGTCTTATTACTCATACGCTCACTTGCATTTATTTGTTTATTTTCTTCTTTGTTACACATATATTATGCTGGTTGTCTGAATGTCCATGTCAGCTTAATGTGTACTGTTATCTCTGCTTGCGTTATCCATGACCATTCTGGAGATAATTAATAAATGCACTGTTTTAGCCCACCCTGGCCCCACCTAAACTTTCGTGTTTCCATAACCTCGTCGCATGAGCAATCTGCACAGGCTGATGACCGACCTAACAAGAAAACCATAGCCACATTTCCTCAGCACAGCTCCAGCAGGCACACTGGAAGGGGAAGCCGTCCCTCCAGTCAGTGCAAGTGGGCAGAGTGTGACACATCTTCATGGTTGAGCTGCACTGTACAGTCGCGCGCGGTTTGAAGGTTATTGCACGAGCTTCGGCCGATAAAGACAACGCCTCCGCCTTACAGTTCTCGGCGCACCTTGGACCCGTTTATGCACTCCTCGGTTGCTGTTCCTTCAAGCAGTCATCACTCCCGCGGCTAGTGAACCACCCTTTCCACTTTGTGGCGATTTTGTGTGGTTGGATACGCGTGTGGGCTTTGTTCTTGGTTAGCGTGAGCAGCGATAGCACCCATTGTTATAAAGGCCCACTATTTCCTGACAATGTGCTTGGGTGCACCTTTTCGAAAACTGCTATAAGGTACAACAACAAGGATGTCGTTGCTGCGTGCGCGATAAAGGTGGAAGGGGTTACTTATTTTGCCGCACCCGCCACGGTGACTCAGTGGCTAAGGCGTTGCCTGAGCACGAGGTCGTGGGTTCGGTTCCTGGCCGCGGCGGCCGCTTTTCTGATGTAGGCAAAAAGCAAAAACGTCCGTGTGTACGAGATTTCAGCGCACGTTAAAGATCCCCAGGTGGTCAAAATTATTCCAGAGCCCTCCACTACAATGCGCCTCATCGCCTGCGTTGCATCGCCGCGTTAAACCCCACAATCAATCAAATCAATTACTTATTTTGCCGTGTGCGAACGGCTCGCCTGTATGTGTGCGAACGGCTCGCCTGTAGAAAATGTAAGGTCAGTTTCGTGCAGAAGAAGAGTTACGTAGGGTAATTTGGGTAATAAGGCATTAATATCGGCCAAAGTTTTTCATGTGAAACGTAAAACCAAAGTACGACAAGCTCTGTCCCCGCAGTGGGAAATCGCAGTCGCAGCCGCGCACACACATTTTTGCGAGCGTTTTCGCGAAGCAGCGGAGTTGATGGCGATAAGCTATTGTGGGGGCTTCGGGGAACCTTGCTGTGCAAGCGCTATTTAAGAAATTTCAATTTATCAGCCAGGAATTCTGTAAACCAGCTAGTAAACACCGACATATGACACGGAAGGATGGGCCTCCATCTATTACCTAGGCTATTTTGCACCGTGTCGCCATTTGTGCGGTGGCGCAGTGCTCTCGCGCGTCGCGCCCGTGCGCTCAACTTCGCGGGTTCAATTCCCGCCGAGGTCTTTTTTTTTTTTTTTTAGGGGGTATGGTTTGCGTATGCATTTTGTGAATCATTTTCTGCGCTGATTTTGAGAAGCAACCACCTTTTCAATGGAAAATTTCCTTCGAAACATGCAAGTGGCGTCTTGAGCCACAACAATTAATTTCCCTTTTCTCGCACCGTGCTTCTCGAAAATGCGGTACCATGGTGCAAAGTATATATCCTTCTTTATTAGAGGAGGTCAAATTTCTGCTGACGTACGCACTAATTTATATGAAAATTTTAAGTGCTACAGAGGTCTTTTCACCGGGGGTTCATCCATAACATCCATATTATTACTGTCGCGGCACCAGCGCACAGCTCTTTTTTCTTTGTCCGTGATCCAACAAGAAGTTCAGGAGTACATACAGTACAAGCAGCGCACACGCCAGTACGCACCAACGGCTTCAGTCGTGCAGCGGCGACACGATACTCCAATTTTGATTACAGAGAGCCGCTCCTCACATGTTTTTTGCGACGTCACCACTGCTGTTCCAGATTTTAGAGCCGATATCCCGCCGCTGGGGCTTTTGTAACTGCAGTGGCGTACAGTTCAGCATGAGCTATATTGAAACGCTTTGGTCAGTAGTGGTCCCTTCTGAGGCACTCATATCACGATAAGCATGTTTTCATAACAGGTGTTCATGCGCGCACTGCGTTACAATGACCGACGAAGAAGATTGCTGCTGTTGCCAGGAGATACGGGAGGTTCGAGAGAGGCAAAGGCACCCCAGGTGCGCCACAACCACCAGAAAACTAAAAAAAATGTGTGCCTCAACAGGGCTGTGCTGGAGGTTGCACTTCGACAGAATGGCATCCCGATACTGCCTAGAAGCAGCCTGTCTGGGAATATCTGGAACACAACACACTCGCCTTTGTTGGCTTGAAGTGTACCCTCTTTACAGTAGCAACCCACTGAGCAGCGAGTTTCGGCTCCCGCGGGAAGCTGTGAAAGACCACTTTATCGCGGCTATAGGTGCTGTTGCAACCGAATGCCGAGCAGAACCTCGGCATGGTTACTCCGCTTCCTCGGCACGATTGTGAAGCAGTACAACGCAGCACTGAAAAAGTTTCCACTGCTAGATGCTAAACTAAAACAAAACACAGCACGGGGCCCAGGAAAGCTAACGCTGGCGGACGGCACGCTGAGAAAGGCAGCAGCAGGGGCCGAACACTTGCCGCGGCGGCCGATCGCTCCTCACGACGACGTCACCACGGCCCCTTTCACTCTCGTGCCGTCCTCCTCCCCTGCGCTCCGCGCGTCGCGGGGGCGTGGCGATGGCGCTTGTTTATTCGCCTATTACGCCGCTATTTCAACCAAAAAAAAAAAAGAAAAATACCTCGTAGGTTAGGTGTTTAAGGTCAACGTTTCCGAATTTCTGTGTATTCAGCAAATTGAAAACTGCCTCAGTTTCCCTTTAAGCACCGGCCGAGGGCGGCCCAGTACACGCAGATTTTTGATTGAAAGGTTCACCACTGGTTTGCCTGGCACTCGGAATAACAAAAAAATACGAACAAAGCAGGCACGGGAGATCGTACACGTGCGACAAAAAAAGTTAGTATACAGCATTGAGCTCAAGAAAATTCAGCATTAGCAAATATATTGTGTACGAACAGATGCAAAATACAGTGTGCACAGATACAAGCATAAATATAAATACATTGACCCCACTCCTTCCCTCATGCAGGCGCTAAGGCGTAGTAGTGGTGGGACCATTTCTTCCTACTTTGAAGTTGGGACCATTTGTTCCGGGACCATTAGTTCCGGGACCATAAGTTCCGGGGCCATTTGTTCCGGGACCATTTGTTCCGGAACCATTTATTCCGCGACCGCGCGTAATGACATCACTCGAACCTGGCTGCCTGGCGTTGCACAAAGGATGAACCACAGAACAGAGAACCGTCAACTCACGCCTCACGCCGCCAAATGACTGCCCTGGCGAAAAAAAAAAAAAAAAAAATCAAACGTCACATACATTCGGTGTAGGTGTGTGTGACGTCATTTAAACGGACCAATCAGGGCTCCGCACTTTTTAGTCTAAAAACGTTGGCACGCCTTTTCCTCCTACCTCCCCCCCCCCCCCTCATAGCCTCATCGCATCGTCATCGCATCGCACGTGCCACAAATGCTGATAAAGTTGATGCTGTGTGCGATGCGATGCGATGAGGCTTTGAGGGGGGGGGGGGAGGTAGGAGGAAAAGGCCCGAAACTGTCTGGCGAAGGGTGCCGACACCTTATCAGGCCTTGATGCTGTGTGTCGTGCCATCGCCTCCTTTAATTAGATGCCTGGAACGTGAGCCGAAAACCTCCTGTCCATCCCTCTCCCAATCACTCTTTCCACTACTGTCGGTGGCCAGCGCCTCCACTTGTTCCGTCGTGCCCTTCCTATCATCCTGTTTCTTGTTTGAGATTATGGATTGGTATAAACAAATACAGGAGGCGATGTATAAACGCACATCCTCCATTGTAGTGTGCACTGTGTAGTCGCTCCACGCGAAGTGTTTGGGTTGCATGAGTTGTGATTGCGCGCGGTGATGGACTTTCGTCGACGTCGTTTTGCAGTTGTTTAATGAGATGGGAAACTGTTTTTCTACAAGTAGGGCGCAAGAAATGGGTCCTGAGCACCGCAGCAAGTTCGAGGACCCAGAGTTGGTGAAATGCATAGATTTCGACGGCTTAGCGCAGAGCTTGCTATCAAGTGGTGTTCTGACGAAGGCGACGATCGTCGAAATTCGGGTGAGATGATATCTTGCAGCTACTGTTTCTACGTTGAGCACTGCGGTCCCCGACCGGGCGTTTGCAGCTGCACGAACGTCACGGGGTTGCGGCGCGCATTTTGCTTTCGCTGTGACGTACCCGCAAATCACTCGGACCTCTTGGATTATTCTTCGAGCTTCCTTAGGGAGCTTATGCAGGTGCTTTAACGGCAGCTGTCACTTAAGTTCCGCCCAGAGGAAGCGCAACTGGCGATGAGAGCACTCTTTTCCCGGCCGTGGCGGCCGCTTTTCTGGTGGAGGCGAATAGCAAAAACGCCCGTGGGTTCTAGATTTCGGAGCACGTTGAAGATCTCCATGCGGTGAACATTAATCCGGAGCCACTACGGCGCGTATCGCGTGGGTTGCGTCGGGGCGTTACACCCTACAATCAATCAAGAATAGCAGTGTTTCTTGATTTTTGCCCAACCTGCCAAACCGCTTCCGCTCACTAACTAGCCAGCATCACTGTTATAAGTTGGTGACAGCTTAACTCTGCAGCGGCTTTTCAAGATCAAAGGGATTTTGTGTTCATCCGCAACCAATGGCGTCTCGCCGTTTGTCTGCGACGTACGTTTGAAAGGAGAACTACTTCCAATATGGCCGCGCTCGCTTTCCCACCGCTGCTGCGCTGTCGAGCGACAACGAGGTTGCCCAGAACCAACAGCTCTGTAGGCGATTTGTGTTACGAATGTGCTGTAGTGCATCAAGAAGCCGCTTATCGTCACCTGTCCCGTGTGTGTCTTGCCGCGTCGTGGTTTGTACGTACGTGAGGAAATCGTGGCGGCACTGGTGGGCTGTTTTACGTACTCGGAACGTCGTCAACGAACTCGATCTGAGAACGGCAAAGCGTCGAAGCTGCATCTGTTGCTGGTGTGATTGTGGAAATTGTGTCGGTGTAACGCAACCTTTGTGACGAAATAACGCGATTTGCTTTCGTCTACGGCAGTAGCGGTGACAAGTTGCAAGCGTTTTCGTTTGTTGCTGTGAGCGTAGGCTGCGCCCGATGTTGAGCGCAGGCCTACGTGGTGTCCGTCCGGCCCGAGACGCGGATCGTGCAAACGTGTGCGGCGTGTTTTTTTGCCGGATACGACCGCTCGTACAGCCGAACACGTTATTAAGACGATTGCCAAATCTTACAATTTAAGGTGTCTTTCCTTGCCGATTCGCGCATTGCTTTAGCCTGCCGGGGTACGAACGGAGCAGCGGTGTGGCGTTTTTTCCCCCTGGCGTAAACAGGTATGATTAAACCATTATTGCAGAGACTCGCGGAGAAATATACGTTCGTGCACAATTATCCGAGACTGGGTTGGGTAGCTTTAAGAAAATCGGTATGAACCTGCCTTCCTGCGAGAGACGGGTGCCTATGGCGTTCTGTTTGTGCCAATGGGCACATTATCGAACATACAAAAGTATGAACGAGTGCGAGTATTGTTGAGGTAATCAAATGTGGTTGCGTTTCGTTTCTTGACTGTCATTGGTTGGTCGTAATCATCAGTAGCATTTTTGAAACGTATAAGAGGGCTAAATAAACATCGAAACTGCATGATTGGTGGATTTTGAACCACGTCGTTGAAGGAAGCCGGAAATGTGTGGCCCCGCAACATGACCACGTAGTTTTGTATACATTGCCAAAAATACACACGCGCGCAGCTTTTTATTATGCCTGCTAAGCTTATTAGTGCGTATGTTCCCATCGCTACACTAAGTGGCATCAGAGAAACTGACTATGCATGTACTGAGGCTGCGTATTTCGTGTGCAGTGTGGAATTTCTCATAAGTGTCGTGAGCTGTTAAAGTTGTTTTGAAATAGCTGAATGCGTTTAGTAGGAATGAACCAATAGTTTATCTTCCCTTTATTTTCATGCAGTTTGTGTGATGGGCTTTATGAGTTATAAAAATTTGTCTATTGCAGCTGTGTGTCATAGTGATGGCTGTAGTTTAATGATTGCATTTTGGTGCTTGTGCAGTTTAAGTTTCAACAAAAGGGTTACAGTGTATTGGCAGACATTCAGATTTCCAGTGTCTCTGTCATGATAGACTGTTATTATACAGAGTGGAGGACATGTTTGAGCGTCTTATCATGGAGCATACTTTAATTTAGATTCAACACCGCTTCCCACTTTTAGATGTTTTTATTGTTCCAGCAACTGTGGAGAGCCTTCAAACAGTGACTGAAGGTGGTTCAGGTTGAAGAGCTGCAGTAATAATTGCTAACACTTGTGTATCAGGTAGAAATGAGGATAGGCGTGCGCAGAGTTCTCGATTAGGGGGGGGCAAAGTCTTAGCGCTGCGCCCCCCCCCCCCCCTACATCAGCTCCCGACCTCTTCCCACTGAAGGCCTAGCGGTCCGAACGCAGTGCAAAGAGGGATGTTCGTAAAATTTTTATTTCAATGCGATGAAATTGCAACGCATACAAAATATTTCTGAGCAGAAATTTTTACTGTAATGTGTTACATTGGCAAAATATGGGCGAATTTGGCGCCCCCCTTCAGATGATTAGGGGGGCGGCCGCCCCCCCTGCCCCCCCAGTGCGCACTACTACGGAAATGAGGTATGTCACCCCTTCAGAATGCTATGTTCATACTTTTCAAGCACGCACTGTTGATTCTGGTTATACAGCTGCAAGAATAATAGAAAGCAGTGATGCGGCATATAAAAATGGTTCAACTTCAGGCCTCCAGAGTGTCATGTCGCTGCTTTCTGTGCGTTCTGTTGCTTCCAGCTGGTTCAGACGCAGTAAAAATTGGAAAAACTTACTCAGCAGGTCGCAACGATTTTAGGTCACTTCTTCAAGATGCTATGTAACTCATTGCAAGGTTGAACTGTTCCTTTTGACTAGAAAGCTATGGTAAAAAGTGAAAGCTCTAATAAAATTCGTTGGAATGTGTTTATGCCAGGCCTTCAAGCTGTGATGTCGCTGCTTTTTATGCACACATTGTAGCTTCTAGCCATGAAGTTGTGGTGAGGGTTGAAGACACTTACATAGTACGTTAGAATAAATTCATGCCGCACTTTCAGGCTATGAAATCGCTGCTTCTCTCGCACACACGTTGTAGTTTGTGGCCATGAAAAATGGATCCAATGTCAGACTTTCAGGCTGCCACTTTGGTGCTGCTGGCTGGAAAGAGTCGTAAGAATAGAAAATGCTTGTGCAGTAGCCCATGACACCTTGACAAGGGGCAGTGAGAATTAAATATTTCTTCTCCCTGTTCCAGTTTGGTGCTCTGATTGGTTGCAGAAGTGGATAAAATGGAAATGCTTGCATGGAGATGTCGGCACATTTTTAAATAATTCACTTAGATCTCACGTCCATACTCATATCATTGGGCCTGTTGAGTGTGGTTGTCTAAATAGGTGCAGTAAGAATTGAGTGCACTGGTATAGCTGTTCGTTCAGGTTTCGTATGGGGCAGTCAGTGTTCGCCGTCACTGTTTGGGCGTACATAGGGGAAGATTATTGGCTTCGGGAAGATTATCAGAAATTAAAATGCTTCCACAAAAGCTTGACATGACATGGCTGCAAAGCAACTACATGTTGAACCGAATATTTTCTTTATGTATGCTATTTCAAAAGCCTAATCAACAATAAAAATATCTTCACGGTAGGCTGCTGCACATCAGTGTAAAGCCAATGAAAGTTGAATGTAGCACAACTCGGAAACGAACTTCGGATGGATGCATTTGTAGGTCACTATTCGTTTTTTTCCATAAAAGCTCGCAACAGTAATTTTTTTAGGCGGCTGCTAGTGCTTAAGGGTGTTTTTCTATCAATTTTCACTGCCAGTTGGGGTTCTCTGCGTTATCATTCCACTGTAAACTGCGCGGTGGTGATATGACACTAAAGAAACGCCGGCAGCTCTTTTATTACATCGCCGGGAAACACCTCGGAAATGGTCGCCTGGATTGAAAGCATGACACTGTATACTGTCAATCTAACCAACTGACGTAGAGCGTCTTGCCACTCGCGTATCTCGTGAAGTAGAAATGCTTAGTCTTGTAACGTTTTACATCCCGCAGTTCTCTGCTCGCGCCATGCGGTGTTGTCGTCTCGTTGAAGCGGAATAAAATAACGCTTGTTTCTTCGCACCTACAGCTGATTTCGCAAGGCAGGACACCTTATGCGGCATCGCGACCTCCACGGTTGCGTGCGTCGCCGCGATAGGTGTTTGCACTGCGTCACTACGTTCGAAACAGTCACATAGAACAATGCGTGGCCCGTTGATATCGCGGCCGATTTCTGAAAGACACCGATGAATTTTCGCCGCTGGTTTCCTTTTCACCCTGGGCTTACACAGTCCGTGCACTGCATCCAGCCATTGCGGCGACGAACCGCCCCTTTCTTCCACCCTGCGTTTACGACGCTTGATTTAGCGGTGATGATTGCTGTGGAAGACATTGTACCGACTACATTTCTTGACAATGATTGCACACGCGAAGTGAAGATATAGTCGAACTGCGACGAGCCCGACAAAATAAAACGACGACCATTATGTTGATTATGTTTCTCCAAGCCATGGAGGATTCCTCCATGCTCCAAGCAGACGACGGCTAAGCGACGTGCAGTGGTCGAAATTCGAACTATTCAGACCCAAAAAATCGTGTGCGCGTTGTTTATATGTGGCAGCGTCTCCTGCCACGCGCGTGGCACCAGCCACGCCCCCCTGGCAACGGCTGCTGCCACGCGTGACGTCATAACATTAATAATTGTCATTATTTTGTGTAGTGTAGTCCGAAATACACAGTTTTTTTATTTGCAGTACAAAATAACGCACCATTGAACTGCTAAAACTTTCGTAAACAAACAATTTTTTTTCTTGCGGGAGCAGCCGGCGATGCTGCTACTGCTGCCAGCTGCCGTATTGGCCGTATCGCGTACATGGAGTCGCGTATCCGAAAGCGTGACGAAGCTCCGATTTTCTCGGGCCGACAACGTAGGTAAACCGGAGTTCATATTGTTCGAAGCACTATCTGAAAACGTGAGAAAGTTGCTTGTGATTATGTATTGCGTGGGGACCCAGCCAGCCTTTCCAGACCGCAGCAAAATAGCCGCTCTCGAGTAATGTTGACCTGTGACCGCTTGGTTATGCTTGGTGTACGCCGATGGTACCTGCGTACAGTTTCAGCGTACGTGAGACGACATCGCACAGCCGACTGGCCCCGTTCGAGCAAGCTACGTTCCACACAAGAAAAGACACCGTCCGAGCGTAATTCTGTGAACCTTCCGACGCATGTCGGCGCGGCGGCATCTGCTATCAACAGTTTGCACCACGGCAAGTCCAGAATGCTTAAATGGGCGACCTGAAATCGCGGTGTGTGTTCTCGAAATGAAGACAACTTGGCAGCGCCAAAAGATAATCAGAATGTACAGTGCCGAGGACGAAGGGTAGTGGCGGCAACCGTTTTTTACTAGGCACATGTGCGCATTACAATTACACACAATTGCGCCAAGAATAGGAAAGGTAATCTTTGATGTCCCCACACATGTACCACGTACAGCCGTGAGCTGAAGTAAACGGACCACGGGAGCGGTGGCCAAAACTAATCGCTGCGCCGTCTGGTTGCGCGGCGCCTGTTGTCGAGACCGCGCACAGCGCAGGCGCGGCCTAGCTGTACAGCACACATGCTGCTATCGCTCGCTGCTTCGCGATTGTCTCACGCTCCGATAAATTGACGCCAGGGCAGCCGCGCTGCCTTTTACTGCCTGCGGGTCACACACCTTCAGTGGAAATGGCGCGCTGGCGCAATCGGCGGCAACGCGGCTCCGCTGGAAGAGTTGGCGCGCTGGTGATTATCTCGGGCTTCAAGCTTGTTTTTTTTTTTTTTTGCAATCTCCCCCCCCCCCCCCCCCCTTCATATATTGAAGCAGAAAATGAAGCGGAAAAAAATCATTGGACAGTCGAAGAAAATAAAACACAACACCATATTTGTCGGTTTTGAGGATAGATGCGAAATCACAGCCTCCCGAGAATATCAGCGAACTGGGAAAACCATTGATGCTAACCTTACATGCCAAGGTTTTGACAAATACTGCTGTGTTTAGGTATGTACTGCATTGATTTATGAAACTTAGTTTTCCGCATGCGGCATATGTGCCATTTCGCAATTGCTCGAGAAAATATAGCTTCGCAATTTTTCAAGTTCGAGGCACCGACACATACATTTTATGTTCAAAAACTATATTGCGATATGAGATACCATTGAACCACGCCTTCAATTCCCAGCGACTATCGAACTGCATGCAAACTACATTTTTCGATTAGATTTATTTGCACTTGAAAACATTATTGACAGTTCTTGCGCACTTCTGTGCCATGAGTTGAAATTGAAGGATTTGATCCAAAGAGGGTCTTTCAGTCTACGATTGAAGATAAAAAGATTACTAGCTTATGGTCGACGGCATGCGGCAAACAAACGACGGTATACTTCAAAACAGCCAAGTTTATTTACAGGTAATATTTTACAAAGCATTGCACAGGGCTGTCGTTCATAGATGGGGGTCCCCAGACAAAAAGAGGAACGTGGGAGAAGAGGAACTCCGTGGGTCCCTCCGCGATACTCCCAACTTCCTTTTTTTTCCAAACCCTGCCACGAACTAAAAAAAAGCGGATTTGCCGCATGACATGTTAGAATAACGCCTCCGTACAGCACAAATTTTAAAGCTGGCTTTTTGCACAACGTTTAATTTATGCAGAAAAGCCACACTCAAAGGGCGTGCATAGAGATATGTGTATGAGCGACTTTGGCTGCAAGGGTTAATTGTGCGCAAATATGACACGTATCAACATATTTCATCGTGGGGTCCCTCACCACTTTTGCAAGCCCAGGAGGAGTCTTTGCACGCTACCGGCCGAGTACCACTGGCATAAAAAATCAGAGGTCGGGCAAATCCCAAGTCCTGCGGGCAGCCCTTTCCTTCACCACGCCATAATCTTTATTTAATTACAAAAGTCCCGCCTCCCAAAGAGACGTCTCAACCGAGAGTGAGAAGGACCTATCAATTAGCCAATACATATAGGCCGCTGAGCGGCCACAAAGACAGTCAATTGTTGTTGTGTACACAAATAGCTATGGGATCCAACTCTGTCACTCTCATGCAGAAACTCGAAACTCGAAAAACACGAACAGCAGGAAACACGAACTCGAACAAACAACAAGACAGCAGATATCAACTGAGAAACTTCATCACTTAACAAAAAAGAAACCTCCTGCTTTTTGAATAAAAAAAAGACTACGAGCACAACGCAGCCACAGCACGCTATGTGTGGCAGCGTAGCACCATTGCCACTTATCAGGTGAGTCGCATCGTTTTCAATGATAGGGCGGTGCCCGGCAGTGTTCCTCTAACTGCGCGGCGTGATTCCCCTGGCGTCAATTTATCGGATCGTGAGACAATCGCGAAGCTGCGAGCGATAGCGGCATGTGTGCTGTACTGCTAGGCCGCGCCTGCGCTGTGTGCGATCTCGACAGCAGGCGCCGCGCAACCAGACGGCGCAGCGATTAGTTTTGGCCACCGCTCCCATGGTCCGTTTACTTCAGCTCACGGCTGTACGTACCACTACAGTAGATCTCCTCTTCTGAAATATTAGCAAGGAAAACTTCCGAAAATCGGGAAGTTCTTATTTTCTAGTGGGCGAAATTGTAGCTTAAAATTTGTTTTACACCCACGATACGTTTTATGAGCAGAAAAGTCTTGTGAGCATGCGCCACAAGGATCATAATTGCGTGATATTCAGCGCTTAAAAAAATTTCCTAGTGGAAACCAAAGATTTCGTAGTAGAATACATGATTCTACGACAGTTTAGGACCTGCGACCTTCAAAAGGTAGACTAGCTAGACGCTTCATCTCATAGCCACTGCACTGGTATAACTTTCACGTCTCACTGTACCGTGGTGTACGCTATGTTGGCCAGACTTGACTGAATCCCTCATGCAAAGGAAGTTAATTCAGAACACACACCCAGACGATAGGGTCAAAGAAGAGGCTGTACAGACGGTAATAGGAAGGGTGTACGCTTGGCCGGCCATCATGTCTAATATACCTACATGCACTCCAGCATATGAAAACCTATGGGTTCTGCACAGGCTCAATAAGCAACGTCAAAGAGAATCTTAAGATGTGCCTGGAACGTGAAAGCATCTACGGATTGTTTGTGTAAACAGGTATCAGCAGCGAGCATGCTGCAAATGTAATTGATACGCAAACGTCAAGGCTTTCATGGGGCGAATTTAACAAAAAGAAATGGTGAAAAAGATCCCAATTTCAAACTACATTGATGTTATATGTGCATGCACTATAAACACAGTCATCAGTATGTTAACTGTACGTAAACACTCAAGTGATATGATCAAGCAGAACTAAAGGCCCCACTACAATCGGCCAGTTATGTTTCTTTGCAGTGGAATAGGTCGGTATCTGTTAGTCGCACAAACAAGATTCTCTGATGGCATGGAGAAATAGCTGGAAAGTGGCTATGGAGCTCCAGCTGCTTTACACATTTTCTGTAATACCAGTTATTTGTTTGAAGTTTGCAATAAAATTGATGTCATTTGTTAGTCTTTTTAATTAATGAACGAAACTTTTCGTGGCCACAAAACAGTGCTCACTTTCTTTGGTGGCTTGTAACGATTCACTAGAATTTCACATGGCCAACCCAAGGAATTCATGGCTCGTACACTGCAGGGTAGTGCTAGTCTCCAAAAACATTTGACAGGACGACTGGAAACTAGCGCAGCCCACACGCTCCATAGGTGGAAACCAGTAGCCCACCCACAGTGCCATAAAACAGCTAATGAATGGAGTGAGTCTCTGCTAAATATTAAGCAGGTTCAAAGGGTAGGTTCGCATTGATAGATTTTGTGCCATCGTTCACTGTGTGTAGATTAAATATTTAACGGGCACAATAGTCATTTTTGTTATTTCGAACAGTTCTTGAATGGTTGCCTAAATGTTCTTTAACAAAACAAAAAGTGAAAGCTCTCAGTTAGGGATTTTAAAAACATTGTTTAGCCTCTCCAGCAATTGTTCCTGCCTGAAGGAACTCGGCTGATAGTTGGTGCCGACTGTCGTCCTCGCTTGCTAGCTCCCTGACCAAGTACATGAATGCAGTGACTAAGAAAGATGGTGACCAAAGTGAGAAGAGAAGGTGGATCCCGTACAACAGCCCTTGATCATCTAAACACCAGAAAAAAGCGCCGATGACTCACAGGCCACGACTAGGGCGTTAAAATACCTTTTGACATACATTTACAGGGCATTTACAACCTTTTATAAAAAAAAATCTTATGATTACACACAGTCCCTCCATAGAAGGGGTTTGTTTCAGACAAGGTCATTGAAATTTGTTATTTAACATAAACTCGTCATTGGTCCCTTTCATTCAGCACACTTACGGGCTTCGTTTTAAAAACCCTGCTGTTTCTATTTCACGTATAAATGAACTGCTTTGCAATATTCTCTTATTTACCTGTGTTCGAAGTAAACTGTGTTATACCGTAAAATGTGATGTGCCGAGTGCATGCAGGTGTAACGTTCTTCAATGGGACATGCAGAACATGAAGCTCAGTGCTGATAAACTTAAATCAGGGAAAACAAAGCTTCCCATGTTGCTTCTTTATTTTTGTAACTATTCTCTCTACCAAATACCTTGGTGGTAACTCAACTAAGCTCACCTTTACCCTAGGCCTTTATAATTATTTTGCTCTGCAATTATACATTCTCAGCTCGAGCATGCCTGCTGAATTCAGGCCCCAACCACGCTTTGCTATTTCACATTTGCAGCTGTATGAAATGTTGCTCTTTAGGTTTTGCCAATGATTTCCAACAGGCCACTTAACTAGTGTCAAAACCATTTTACAACTTTAATTGCTATTTATAGCAAACAGTATTATATCATTTTTCATAACACCTTTTGTTGTAACCTCATTTGTTACACCGCCAGCCTGGTTCATAAATCTTTGCGTGAACATGCTTGTCTTGCAGCTAATCTGCAGTAACAGACACCACACATTTTGGCTTTCCAGCGTAGCTTTGGTGTCCACAAAAAGGAATCTTTTTCTTGGCTCGTCTGCAGCGCTTTGTAGAAAAAGATCACTTGCTGGTTTGGCTTTCCCACAGGACTCTAGTGTAGTGCAAGAAAGTATCGCTTGCTTTTTCCTTTTTTGTTGAGGTTTTAATGCTGTGCATCTTCCAGGAGAACCCTGGCATTTTGTTTATAAATGGAGCTTCACACCACAAATAGCGCACAGAAAGTAGAGCTACTCACTTTCTGCATAGACACGGATGTTTGGCAGATCACTTGTCATTGACAAGCAAGTGTTTGATTTCTGGCTTAAGGTGCAACGCTGGGATAGTTTACTAGTTGGGGGGAAAAAACGCAGTGCTGATAAACGGTACTGAAGTACTAGGAAAGGTGCCATGATCAACATGGTTTCCATGTGTTGGCAGCTTTTTGGTCCAGTGTTTTTCATGAATATTTGCCAGGGGGCCTTAACATGGCCTGCTTTTGTGTAACAAAAATGTCAACAGTGAAGCACTTATCAATGCTCACTTGCTGCTCATTGATACCAGAGCAAAAGTACGTTCAGCAGTCATTTTATTGTTAAAGCCACCCATGATCCATACACCTTCCAGCTGTACTGCAACTTTCACAACCACCGACAGACATTCACATCCACGCACGTGGCCTTGGCTCCAGTTCTTGCACAAGGTATTAAGTACTCTCGGTAGTGGGCAATGTCACGCTCGACACCAACCATTACGCCGAAGTTGTACTTGAACTATTTTTTAACTCTTTCGTTACCACGCCTATTCAAATCGATCACCGGTGATCGATGATTTGTATTGCCTATTTTGACATGTTGTAGTCATTTCTTGTGCACCTAATGCGGTCAGTGGTTAGTCTAGGCACTGCCCTTTTAGAATCAGTTTAAATTTTCCCGCTCCGGCGACATTGAGATTTTTGGCGGCGTTTTTTGCGAGCTGAGGTGCGCGTGTTTTTGACCAAGGGGGTGTGGCTGCTGCACTTGAGAAAAAAGGATACAGATCGTCGCTAGGCTGCATTACCATAATATTTTTTTTGTCAAAAGGCTTCCGGCAAGTCAAATACCAAATAATGCGGTCAGCTTTGTAGTCCACAGCGTTGAGAGGTGATAATTACTTGAAAATGGCCCCAGCTATTCACTAATGATCTTTGGTTCGGACAAAGGGCAGCTTTATTCTCCCAAAGCTTATTTATGATGGTCCCCCGCATGTCTAGCAAGTGTGCCTGCCATTTTCAACCAGTTTCCAGAAGTTTCAGTTTCGTTTTTGCATTGCGAAATTCATATTTGGCGCTACTACGCAGTTACCCAACTACAAGCTCATTTGCCATGGCGCCTCCGTTGCCCGCTACTGCTCCTCAAACAAGCATGCCGCTCGCGCTTCCACTTTATCTACGCCTTGCTTCTACGATAAGAGCTTCCGCTGAAAGTCAAACGATAACACCAAGTCATCGGGTGTCAGTTCAGACGAGGAGAACGCTTCCAATCGGCCTTGAACACCGCCAGCTGTTCACCGGCCAGTTTCGTTTTCATACGAGGGTATTTCCGGAGGTCTAGTGTCGCTTCTTAGTAGTACTGTCTATTCTGACAGTCTCCAACAGCCTTGTATTTGTTTCTCTTCGAAATTGTTAGGTGGCGCTGCAATGTAGTAGGCTCGGAGTGCTGAACTCGTTTCACAGCCCGATGGCGGCTTGGTGGTGAACGCTTGCTGGGCATGATTCTAGCGCATCGTACCTTATTCCTGCAAGCAAGGCTACCATAGGGAGTCAGAACATGATAATAAACCGCAAATGAAAGTTCTGACTGATAAGTGATCATCAGAACGTCAACAATAATCCACCAAAGAGTTTGGTTCTCAACTCCAAGCGGATTTTTTCGCATCGCTTGCTTGCCTTCCAATATTGTGCCGGTCATAATCATTGACAAGGTGTTTTTACATCACGTGGAGGCTAATTTGGGCCTTTAATAATGTCAAACCACCAGATTTCTTCTAGAGAACCATCCAAAATAGCAAAATTTGAAATAGTGGTTGGGCTTCACCACATGGCATGGGCACCATGCGGGCTAACATTTTCTTCTTTATCTCACAAATTGTACTGCGCAACTCAATTTTTTTTCTAGGACGGGTTTTTTAAATGTCTACCTACAAAATGTATATTCTAAATTTTTTCTACTACTGGTGGTTTATTGTACACAACTTATGTTTTCTTATTTTCTTCGACGCGTGGACAGAAATTTCGAATTCGATAATTTTTTTCGCAATCATTATTTAGGAAAACATTATTAAAACTGGTGTCATTGAAAAGCGCGTGGAATAATCTGCCTTTTATGTCACTGCCATGTGTGTCTAACCAATATGTACAACGCAAAAAAATGTTTTGTTAGACCCTTAAAAATTGGCCAATTTCCCGCGGTAACGAAAGAGTTAAGCCTGTTGGCTTAAAGGATTGTTTAAGTGCCCGTTTTGTGGAAGAAAAAGAAACAGCTAATGGGCACACAACACACAACCCGTGAATGTGTTTTCTAGCAGCTGGCTTCTGACGAGACTTGCATCATTGTGAACGAAATGTGGGACATTTTATAATGCCCCTTACCACTAAGTAAATTCACTTGAGCAATTTTCCAAAACAGTTTACACAGTGCGGAGTTAAAAAGCAATAGAATGTGAAACGTCCCCTCACAATTGGAAACTCTTCCTGTTCACTACCCCAAAGGCTTTGACAGTAGACGCTTAAGCACGCTTCACCAGTTGCGAATGCAAGCATTAGTGTCAAGTTGAACTCCGCAGAGTGCGTGGGATGGGCATATAGATGTCAAAGCCACTTGGAATTTGTACATAGACTGCAAGCCTCCGAGATAAGCTCTCATCATCATTAGCCCATCCTGCTGAGAGTGAATGAAAGTATTGTGGCTGGTTATGTTCAATTCCAACCAAGCCAAACACAAGAGTAAAGACGGAACGAGCCTATCAAAATACATACTCAAAGCAGATGCAGGAGGAAGTTCTGTTGCCTAACCAGGTTAGAGGAGGCGAAAGGTACTGGAGCGAAGGAAAGGGAAATAAAAGCCAAGCAGTAATTTTAAGCATTGCCTATCATTTCATTAAGACTTCCTAAGTTGAAAGCACAATGGTACTCTAAGCAACAAATCTGAGCATAGATGAACAATAACTGAATTGTCACTTGTTAATCTTATGCACACCAGACTTTTAAAGGACTATTAGCAGAAGTTCCAAACTTGGCTCACACGGCGATCTTATCGGCTGCACTTCTCCCATGCTTGCACAGTTGGAGCTTGAGCCTCCTTGTACAAGAAGCCAGCCAGTCAGCGAATGGTTTCAGTGGTATCTTGAATAGATATATCTTTGTACGGGCAGTTGGGCTCCACCCACGGAAGTGAAACTGCGCTCCCTGCACGGATTCTGCAGCGCCACGTGCACAGATCGTTTCTGCGGAATAGTCAGGATACATTTCTCGGCGACAGTACTACTGGGGCCCGGGGGAAAAATTGCAGAAGCTACATGCGAGGTCGGATTGCGTTCGATGATGCCGTGCGCTACCTGACGACACTCGATTCGTGCACACGCTGACACTACGTCGCTCGCCACGGCGCGACGCGATGGAAAATACTGATCCCCACGTTTTATAATTGAGCCACCACTCCAGAATCAGAACACAAGGCTTGGCATGGAAGAAGCCAGGCACCAGTAGACAACAAATGCAGGCGCGTAAAGCCGATAGCACGCGAACTGCATAACAGCGTGAAGCTTACAAAATATTAAACGACAACAGTACAGTTCTAGGAGCATGTAAAAAGCGGGGCGAAGCAGCGTGCAGAAAACAATGCGTTAGGCTTACCAAGACGTGCAACAGCAAGTTCACAAAAAATACCCAATCTAAATAATTACAAGCACACCTCCCAACAAGAAAAAAGCGCCGCGAGGCAGCCGCTGTACAGGGAGATAAGGACGTAACGATGCGTCAGGCCTGCCATTCGAACCACGGGCGGAGAACATCGGGACACAAGACGGGCACACCCGGCTGCCGTCGTCGTTAACAAAAAACTGGCATGATCAAATGACGTAAATATGACGTTTGTTTTGTGACGTCACAGGAAGTCACGTGATTACTTTAGCTTGACGTCACTTCTGCGTGGCAGCAGCTGTTGCCAGGGGGGCGCAGCTCGTGCCACGCGCGTGGCAGGAGACTCAACCTTTATATGTTTATTGGCAGCGTCTGGAACCCCGCGCGGGGCACGAGATTTAGCCCCCTCGCAACGGCTCCTGCCCCGCGTGACGTCATATAACGTCATAGTGACGTCATATTAACAGCAATTGTTATTAGTTTGCGTAGTAGAATACAAAAAGCACATTTTTTTACATTTTAATAAAAAATTAGGAAGCCACTCATTTGCTAGAAGTTTTATAAAAGAATTTTTTTGTTCGTTCTTGCGGAAGCCGCCGGTGCTGCCGCTGCTGGCGGTATGGCGTATCCGAAAGTGCCGAAAGCCCTGAATGCCTGAATTTCTTGGGTCGACAACGTAGATGAAGCAGAGTTGATAGAGTTAGAAGCACTATCAGAATGTGCGAGAACGTTGCCGTATGCGGGCACCAAGCCAGCCTTTCCACACGGTAGCGAAATCCTCTCGAGTAATGCTGACCTGTGACCGCCTGCTGTATGCCGATGGTACCTGCGTTAGATCTACGGCATCGCGCAGCCGAGTGGCCCCGTTCGAACAACCCACGTCCCACGCAAGAAAAGACACCGTCCGAGCGTGATTATGTGAGCCTGCTGCGGCATGTCCGCGCGGCGGCATCTGCTATCAACAGTTTGCACCACGGCAAGTTCAGAATGCTTAAACGGGTGGCCTGAAATCGCGGTGTTTTCAAAATGACAGCAGCGCGGAACTTACAGTGCTCAGGACGTAGGCTGGACGCGGCCACTGATATTTTACTGGTCGCATGTGCGCATTAGAAGTGCAAACCACGGATAGCTAGAAAAGGTAATCATTGGTGTTCCCACAAATATACCGCGTACAACCCAGCACAGTAGTTTCCCCTTTAAGGAGATTAGCAAAGAAGACCCGAAAATCTGCAGTTTGTCGTGTTTTTTGTATGTATTTTCGAGTGGACTGAATTGTGGCTTAGAATTGTTTACCCGAAATAAGTTTTGTGCGCGGAAAAGTCTGGTGATCATGGGCTTCTTGCATCATAAATGCATGGTATTCAGCGCTTGAAAAGATTTTTCAGAAGAAATTATTGCAGCTGTAGTGGTGAGCCATTTCACTACAGTAAAATGTGGCAGAAATACATCTGCGATACAAAGGATGTGAAAGAGTGAGAACATTAGCAGTCTCGTATCCCGTGGCCCAGATTGTGGCTATCTGCGATACAAAGGATGTGAAAGAGTGAGAACATTGGCAGTCTCGTATCCCGTGGCCCAGATTGTGGCTGGGTAGTTTCCATCATGCATTCAGCTCCTCACATTGGCACACACATGATGCTACGACAAATTAAGAATTGGGTCCTCCAAAAGGTACACTAGCTAGGCGCTTCATGCCATAGCTGCTGCATTGGCATAACCTTCACGTCTCTGTATATGTGGCAGTATATGCTATGTTGGCCATATTTTACCGAGTCCCCTCATGCAAAGGACTTAATTCAGGACACCCAGCCGATAGGGTCACAGAAGAAGCTGTACAGACGGTAACAGGAAGGGTATACACTTGGCCAACCATCATGTCTCCATCATATGAAAACCCATGGGTTCTATGCAGGCTCAATAGTCTACGTCAAAGAGAATCTTAAGATGTGCCTGGAACGTGAAAGCCTCAGCGGATTGTTTGTGTCCATGGGTATATGCAGCGAACACACTGCAAATGTAATTGATAGGCAAAGGTCAAGGCTGTAATGGTGGGAGTTTAACCAAAAGAAATGGTGAAAAACATCCCAATTTCAAACTGCATTGGTGTAATATGGGCACGAGTGACGTCATATGGACGTGCACTGTAAATGCAGTTATCTGTGAACTGTACATTAACACTCAAGTGATATGATCAAACGGAATGGAGGCCCCACTGCAATTGCCCAGTTATGCTTTTTTTACGGTGGGTTCGGTTGGTGGCTGTCAATTGCACAAACAAGATTCTGTGATGTCATAGAAAAATAGCTGTTAAGTGTGTATGGAACTTCCACTGCTCTACACATTTTCTGTACTATCTTATTTGTTTGAAGTTTACAATAAAATTGATGTCATTTGTTTTTTGGGCAAAGAAGTCTTTTTAATGAACGAACCTTGTATTTTTTCTTCGTAGCCTCTGCAACAGCCTGCCTACTGTGCCCCTAAGCAGTGGTCACTAAACAAATGCCCACTTGCCAGCCAGATACTGGCCAGCTAGACTGGTGTCAACAAAAAAGGAATCTTTCTTGGCTTCTCTGCAGAGCTTTGCACTCAAGCAAAAAGATCACTTGGTTGTTTGGCTTTCCTGCAGGACTGTAGTGTAGTGCTAGAAGGCATCACTTGCTTATTTGGAACTTTTTCTGTGTATTGTGCCAAGAAACCCTTGCGTTTTATTTGGAAAAGGAACTTCACACCACAGACCATGCAGAGAAAGTAGAGCTACTGACTTTTTTCACAGCCACGGAAGTTTGGTAGAATCACTTGTCATTGACAAACACCATGTTTGCTTTCTGTCTGAAGGTGTGAATCTGGAAGAGTTGATTTATATTTTGGGGAAAAATACAGTGACAATAACAGTACTGAAGTACAAGGAAAGGTGCTGTGATGAACAGTGTCCATGTGTTCGCAGCTTTTTTGTCCAGTTTCTTTCCCGTGTTTTTTCGTGGACTTGCTACAGTGCCTGATCAAGCCTGTTTTTGTGTAACAAAAATGTCAACAGCGAAGCACTTATCAATGCTCACATGCTGCCCGTTGACACCAAAGCAGAAGTACGTTCATTGGAGTCATTTTATTGCTGAAGCCTTCCAGGATACTTACAGCTTTCAGCTGTACTGCAATATTCACAAACAACAATAAAGACATTCACGTCCACATAGGTGTCCTTGGCTCCAGTTCCTGCACAAGGTATTAAGTACTCTCGGGAGAGGGTAATGTCAAGCTGTACAAGAGCCATTCCCTCGTAGATGTGTTCCATAAATTGTTTTTTAGGCTTGTTAGCTTAAAAAATAGTTTCAGTGCCCCCCTTTTTTTTTTTCAAGCTAATTACCACCACCAGAGAATGTGCTTTCTAGCAGTTGGGCTCTGCTGGGTATGCATCGTTGCAAACAAAATAAGGGACACTGTATTATGGCCCTTACAACTAAGCATAGTCACTTAAGCAATTAGCCGAAACAGTTTTTTACACAGCACAGAGTCAAAAAGCAAAAGAACATGAAATATCTCCTTGCAATTAGAAACTTTTACTGTTCACCCCCTCCCCGAAACACAGAGCAGACAATTACCAGCTGAGAACACAAGTATTTACGTCAAGTTGAATTCCACAGGGTGCTCCGGATGGGTACATTGATGTCACAGTCAATCAGAATTCGTGAATCCACTGTAAGCCTTCGAGAGAAGCTCTCACCATTACTGGCCATCCAACTGAGTGGGCATGAAAGTATTGTTGTTGGTTATGTTGACTTCCAAGCCAAACACGAGTAAACAAAAAACTAGCGTACCAAAATACATAATCAGAACAGATGCAGGATGACGTTTTGTTGGCTAACCGGGTTGAAGAACGCAGAAGGCACTGGGGCAAAGGTTAGGGAAATAAAATCCATGCGGTAATTGTGAACGAAGTTATGAGACGCGGCCAGACGATCAGCTGGTAAGGAGGGAGGGCTATCCTATCTATCCCTTGCTACCTCTTTACTATAATTGAGCAGATAAAAACCTTTCATTAAACTTGCTAGCTGGCAGTTCCACATACCCTATGTAGAAAATTTCAAGGTAGACAAAACATTGTTTCCTGTGCATTCAATAATAGCTGCCTAGAGATTGCTTAGAATTCGCAGCTCATTTGAAGTCTTGCATATCATGAAAGCACAATAGTATTATTCGAAGGAACAAATTCGAAAAACATAGATGAACAACAAGAGTCACTTGTTTACCTTGAGCACACCAAACTTGAAAGCACTATTTAACACAAGTGTCAAGCTTGGCACAAACGGCGATCTTATCGGCTTGACTTCTCCCGAACTTGCACATTTGGAGCTTGAGCCTCCTTGCACAAGAAGCCAGCCAGTGGGCGGTTGGTTTCAGCGATAGCTGAGTACCTATGGGCTCTCCCATTCACCAGGCCACCCACGAAAGTGGAGCTGCGCTCCCTGCATGCAGCGTGCACGGATCGTTTCCGCTGGGTACTAAGGTTTCTCGCAGTACCCCGCTAGAAAAATTGCAGAACAGGCTACATGCCAGGACGGATTGCGTTCGACGATGCCCCGCGTTACCTGACGATACTTGATTCGTGCACACTGACGCCGCTGACACTGCGTCGCTCGCGCTATCACGTCATCAAAGTCAGCTACCTCGTTAGCCACGGCGCAAAGCGCTGGAAAACTGGTCCGCACGTTTTACGCCAGAATCGAAATACAAGGCTTGGAATGCAAGTAGCGATCGGAACAAGTAGACAACGAATGCAGGAGCATAAAGTCGATGGCACGCGAACTCCAAGACAATATGAAGCTAGCAACATATTTAACGGCAACAAAAGGAGCACGGAAAAAAGCAGGGCGAAGCAGCTTGTCAAAATAGGATGCGTTAGGCTTACCAAGACTAGCAGCTGCAAGTTCACGAAAAATACTCAATAAATCATTTCAAACAACCCTCCGAACAAGAAAAAAGCGCCGCGAGGCAGCCGCTGTGCAAGGCGATAACACAGAACAGGGTGGATAAGGACGTAACGTTGCGCAGGCTTGCGGTTGGAGCCAAGGCCGGAATCCCACATGGCTCACACACGCCGTCAAAAACGTCTTCAAATGTGCAAAAAAAAAAAAAAGTGACGTCACAGGAAGTCACGTGACTAGTTTAGTTTGACGTCACTTCTGCGGGGCAGGAGCCACCGCGAGGGGGCTAGATCTCGTACCCCGCGCGGGGCACGAGACTTACCCATGTTTATTTCTGTTGTCTAACAGTAAGACAGAAAAACAATCACAGATAGCTTTGATTTAAGCATAAAATACACCGGAAATAGTTTCTATCAAGAATAATCTTTGTTTTAGTGAGTAATTTTTTTTTCTCCTGAGCCAGTTTTCAATGAGGATGACTTTTTCTTTTTCCTGTGAAAATCATTCATTCTTCGGAATGAAACATATATGAACGACATCATAATCAGATGGTTATACTGTCAGCCGCTAATATTAGTAATCATGGGTATAAACAGCTGCAATATAACGAACTATTTTTTCTAACCGCGGAAACTTTATTGACAGCATCGTAATGTGGTGACGCGGGGCCCTCAGTCCAGGACTCCACGGCCCAGGTCGTTCCGTCCCGTCCAAAATCATTCCGGCGGCCGGAGCGCGGTGCATTCCGGCCGAAAATCGCTTTCCGCCAAAAGTTGGCCAACTTCAACTTTTTGCCGGTCCGCGATGATGACGCGTTTCGCCAGCCATCATCCGACGCCCTGATTGGTTCCTACCGACCTCCTACTGGCCAATCAGGGCTATCAGAAGGTTTCGGGCTAAACAACATGGCGGCGTTGCTCAAGCGAAGCGATGCGGAGGAAAATAGTCGCACCGGCTTATAGTACGTCGCGACTATTTTGTGACTGCTTGAATCGAGGTATAAATCCACGAAGCATTTGTTTGTGCCGGCGGAAGTATACCTGCATGGCGCTTAGTTTGAGATCCGCAGTGCCGCGATATTATGGCAGCAAGCATACCCCGATGTGTATGTTGGTGACGGCTGGCCTGTCCTTGTTTTTGGGTGTGCGTGAGTGTGTTTGAAGAAGTTGACAGCGTCATTTGTGCTCGCCATCGTCCAAAATGGACCAAGGAGTGACAAACCAGCAAGCGGTCAGTTCTGTGTGCGTCCGTGGGAATTCGCGGTGCGGCAACGACTACGGCCAGGGTCTCGCGCCGATGCTCTCTGGAGTGGAGATGGTGCTCGAAAACTGACGCCGACGGCCGCCATCTTGCCGTGGGTAGAAAACTCGTTCCGCGGTAGCAGACGCATTGCATTCGTCGCATAATGTACTTGTTTTTGCGGCGGGTTACGTTATATTTTTGCTTCCGTTCTTTTTTTGTTTTGTTTTGCAAGTTGATTCTCTCATGCGGCTACCTTCAAGCGCACCGAGCTTTTCTTGCGCGCGTTCATTTCGCCGCATGTGGTTTCAGTTATGCTCCCCTCTCCGTGTTTCTAGCACGGCCTCCGCGATCGGCTGCCGGCGTAACGTTGGCCGGCGGCGCGCCGTTGCTCCAACCGTCCCATTCGGTCCCCCACCAAAAACCTGTAATTTGGCTAACTCCGCAACGCGCCGCCAGGTGGCGTTGCGGAAACAATCGACCACATAGTAATAGGATGCCAAAAGATTCAGCCGGATAGAATTGGGGGAAACGTCCTACTTCCTGAGGCACTGGGCTTCGCAATAGATGGAAACATTAACTGGTCAGCAGTAGGTATTACTAAGCAGCGGCTAGAGTATTGGTGGAAAAAAAGCAGGGAAGTCGAAAAAATAACATCGCAGCCAGGGGTAGCGGCAGGGCAGAAGTAAAAAGAAATCCGAGTTGAGGGACTAAATTTAAATTCAAACTACTAAGATAGGCTAGATGGCGCACGCCATCACCCCGATTCAAAGGGGAGGCCTTTAATCATCATCATCATCAGCAGGGTGGGAGAGGTGATTAAGGGGAGGGTGGGAGACGACGAACGCGTGAAGGTTAGTAAGCTTCCCGGAAAAAGAGTCGGGGAAGTAATGCAACAAGCGAAGGGGCAACTGTGGGATAGAATGGAGGACCGCAGCTTGGTGGTGATAATGGGGGGTGTGAACGATGTGTTGCAGGGGCGCGGGGGAGGGTTCGCAAGGCAGATTGCGAAGGGGGTCACCGAGCTGAGGGCGGTCTCGGAGGATGTGCAGATTGCGGTTTGCACGGTGCCGGAGGTGCAGAAACAAGGGGTCCACGTAGAAAGGGCGGTGGTTGCGGCAAACAGGAAGCTTTGGACCCTGGGTAAAACGATGAAGTTTGAGGTGGTCAACCTGAACCGGGACCTGGTTCGTGCAGGCCGCAACGGGGCGTTTGTGTTCGACGGCATACACTTCAGTGGCCGTCTAGCTGAGCCTGTAGGGCACCGACTGGCAGCCCGCGCAGTGGCTTTTTTAGGGGGGGCCCCGAACGTTCAAGAAGAAGGCGGACTGAGTGGAGGCGGTAGCGAAAGGCAGGAAGGAGGGGGCACTGATGCACGGCGACGGAAACGTAAAGCAAAGAAAAGGAAAATAAACCGTGGAACTAAAATTAGTTATATAAATATGCAAGGTGGCCGCAAGCAGGAAAAATGGATTGAGATACAAACCCAACTCGAGAAAGAAGAAATTGACGTGTACGCCCTGACTGAAACCCACCTGAGAGATATGGAGGAGCCACCAGTGATGGATGACTACGTATGGGTGGGGTGCAACAGGGCAGCGGGAGAGAGGAAAGGTGGGGGCGTGGGCATGTTGATTAGGCGAGGAGGGAATTGGCAAAGGGAGAATCAGGGCTGTAAGGAGCACTTATGGGTTTGTGGAATTGTGGGTGGAAAAAAGACACGGTTGGGAGTGGCCTATCTGTTGACAGGGAATGACGCCAGAGAACAAAATAAAGAGTTGGTGGACTGCCTCAGGAAGGACATAACGAAATTTAAAGAATCCGGCGAGGTGATATTAGTAGGCGACTTAAATGCCCACATTGAGGATCTAGATGGATATACGGACTATAGCGGCTCAATGGTTCTAGATATGTGTGAAGAACAGCAACTGGTAATAGTTAACCGGGAGCATAAATGCGACGGGCAGATAACGTGGCAAAGCGGTAATAGACAGTCTTGCATAGACTACGGCCTGGTCTCAGAGCACACGTACGAGCGGTTGAACCAAATGACGATAGATGAAGAAGGAGAACACAGCCTGGGCAGCGACCACAGGCGTATAATCCTGAAATTTGACAGTGGAGGGGCTAGGCAGGAAACACCGGAGGTTGGGCTCCCGAAATTGAGCGAAAAGCAGATAGCAGATATCGTCAATAGCATCGAAAGAGAATTAGAGGCCCAGCCCACGAAGGTGTGGGAATATGACGAGGTTGTGAGTTGTATACAGAAGGAAATATACAAAGTAAGGAAACAAAACCGCTGGAGGGGTAAAAGGAAACCACGAAGCTGGTGGGACAAGGAAATTAAACTGGCTATTGAAGAGCGACAACGGGCTTCTAGATTGCACAGAAAGGCAAAACAAATGGGATATCGGGAGGAAGAGGTGCAGTTACGGTGGAGCCGGTACCGAGAAAAGAAATTTGAGGTGCAAAAACTAGTACAAGCAAAGATTAAAACTGCGAGTGAGAAATGGATATCAGGTATACGTAAGAAGGATAAAAGCGCCCCCCAAAAATTCTGGAATCATTTAAAAGCATTGGGAACGACGACTAAAGAGGTGCAGACTCAGATACAGGACGGGGACGGTAACGTTCTCCTGGGGGACAGCGCATTAAAATACCTACATGGAGTCATGGCAAATACTTTCGGCCAAACACGCGAGATATCGGCTACCCGGACACATGTGGCCAATAGAAGAGCGACAGAAAAAAAATTCAATATCGAATTTTTGGATTGGAAAAAGGCAGAACACAGTGTTCCCAAAAGTACGGCAACAGGACCGGATGGTATCCCAATAGAGATTATCAACCATTTGGGACCAGCGGGAAAGACGCACTTGTATAGAGCCATCGAGCGCGCTATAAAATCCGAGAGGATTCCCACGCAATGGCGCGAAAGCAGAATGAGTTTGATTTATAAAGGCAAGGGAGAGAAGGACAAGGCGAGCTCATACAGGCCGATTACAGTCACGTCAGTGCTCTATAGATTAGCTATACAAGCCATAAAAGTCGAGTTGTTGAAGTGGGTGGAAAGTAACGGTATTTTAGGGGAACTGCAAAATGGATTTAGGCCGGGTCGACGCTTAGAAGACAATATTTTCGTAATAAACCAGACCATCGAAATTTCGGCAGCACAGGGCAGACCAACATGGCTACTGTTCCTGGACATAAAGGGAGCCTATGACAACGTAGATAGGGGATTGCTGTGGCATATACTGGAAGAAGAGGGGATTGGGTCAGAATTTGTGGGGCTGATAAGGGCAATATATGAGGATAACAAGGCGCATATTACATGGGAAGGACGTACAGCCACAGAGCCCGTGTACATTCGAAGAGGTTTAAAACAGGGGTGCCCCCTTTCGCCATTGCTGTTCACACTGTACATTAGAGGAATGGAAAGACGATTGGAGGAGAGTGGATTAGGCTTTGACTTGTCGTACCGAAGCAATGGAGAGTTGGTGGCGCAACGGATTCCGGGATTGATGTACGCGGACGATATAGTGTTGCTGGCAGATAATGCGGAAGACCTTCAAAAACTGGCCGACATTTGTGGGGATGAGGCAACGTACCTAGGCGTACATTTTAACCCACAGAAATCTGGAGTCATGGTGTTCAACGAGGAAGCTCATACAGCACCAATAAGAATTCAACAGGAAGCCATACCATTAGTAAATAAGTACAAATACTTGGGGATCTGGCTTGTACCTGAATGCCCATGAAGAACACCTCAAACTGAAAGGGAGACGAAATGCAGCAGTAATGAAACATAGAGCACTGTGGGGATACAATAAGTACGAGGTAGTGCGAGGCATCTGGAAAGGGGTAATGGTGCCGGCGCTCACGTTAATGCCGTATTATGCTTAAAGTCCGATATTCTGTCGGGACTGGAGGTTAACCAAAAGGGAGTCGACAGATTAGCACTGGGAGCTCACAGTAAGACTACAAATGAGGCGGTACAAGGCGATATGGGTTGGGCTTCATTTGAGGCGAGGGAAGCGCAAAGTAAGATACGATTTGAGGAGCGGCTTAGACATTTAGATGAGAAGAACTGGGCAGCCAACGTGCACAGGTACATGTACCTTAAAAGTGTGGACACCCAATGGCGGAAGAGGACGCGAAAGCTGGCGACTAAATATACCTTGACCGCGGCAAATAAACAAGGGGGGGCAGTTAAAAAGCAAGTGAAGGAAACAGAGACGCTCATGTGGAAAGAGAGGATGGAAAAGAAGGGATCGCTGGGAATTTACAAAGCAAGCAAAAAAGAGATCCGGAAAGAGAACTTTTATGACAACAATAAAGGTAGTGCGTTGCTCTTTGAGGCGCGGGCTGGCAGCTTGAGAACTCGAACCTACATGAGCAAATATTCGTCCCAGGATGATACATGTGTTATATGTGGCAGGGATAAAGAAACAATCGACCACATAGTAATGGGATGCCAAAAGATTCAGCCGGATAGAATTGGGGGGAAAGTCCTACTTCCTGAGGCACTGGGCTTCGCAATTGATGGAAGCATTAACTGGTCAGCAGTAGGTATTACTAAGCAGCGGCTAGAGTATTGGTGGAAAAAAAGCAGGGAAGTCGATAAAATAACATCCCAGCCAGGGGTAGCGGCAAGGCAGAATTAAAAAGAAATCCGAGTTGAGGGACTAAATTTAAATTCAAACTACTAAGATAGGCTAGATGGCGCACGCCGTCACCCCGATTCAAAGGGGAGGCCTTTAATCATCATCATCATCATCATCATGTGTGGTGGCGGCAGATCTCCATGTGGTGCTCATACAGATCTCCATTGGTGCTCATACAGCACCAATAAGAATTCAACAGGAAGCCATACCATTAGTAAATAAGTACAAATACTTGGGGATCTGGCTTAATGAAGGAAAAGGGTACCTGAATGCCCATGAAGAACACCTCAAACTGAAAGGGAGACGAAATGCAGCAGTAATGAAACATAGAGCACTGTGGGGATACAATAAGTACGAGGTAGTGCGAGGCATCTGGAAAGGGGTAATGGTGCCGGCGCTCACGTTCTCTAATGCCGTATTATGCTTAAAGTCCGATATCCTGTCGGGATTGGAGGTTAACCAAAAGGCAGTCGGCAGATTAGCACTGGGAGCTCACAGTAAGACTACAAATGAGGCGGTACAAGGCGATATGGGTTGGGCTTCATTTAAGGCGATGGAAGCGCAAAGTAAGATACGTTTTGAGGAGCGGCTTAGACATTTACATGAGAAAAACTGGGCAGCCAGAGTGCACAGGTACATGTACCTTAAAAGTGTGGACACCCAATGGCGGAAGAGGACGCGAAAGCTGGCGACTAAATATACCTTGACCGCGGCAAATAAACAAGAGGGGGCAGTTAAAAAGCAAGTGAAGGAAACAGAGACGCTCATGTGTAAAGAGAGGATGGAAAAGAAGGGATCGCTGGGAATCTACAAAGCAGGCAAAAAAGAGATCCGGAAAGAACTTTTATGACAACAATAAAGGTAGTGCGTTGCTCTTTGAGGCGCGGGCTGGCTGCTTGAGAACTCGAACCTACATGAGCAAATATTCGTCCCATGGATGATACATGTGTTGTATGTGGCAGGGATAAAGAAACAATCGACCACATAGTAATGGGATGCCAAAAGATTCAGCCGGATAGAATTGGGGGGAAAGTCCTACTTCCTGAGGCACTGGGCTTCGCAATTGATGGAAGCATTAACTGGTCAGCAGTAGGTATTACTAAGCAGCGGCTAGAGTATTGGTGGAAAAAAAGCAGGGAAGTCGATAAAATAACATCCCAGCCAGGGGTAGCGGCAGGGCAGAATTAAAAAGAAATCCGAGTTGAGGGACTAAATTTAAATTCAAACTACTAAGATAGGCTTGATGGCGTACGCCGTCACCCCGATTCAAAGGGGAGGCCTTTAATCATCATCATCATCGGCAGCTTGCACCCACTCCTCTCCACGGCTTTGCGGGGCCTGAGTTTTTTTTTTTTTTTTTATTGCGGAAGTTTGCTAATCAGCATAAGGGGAAACTAAATGTACAGATACACGCCGGATTCCCGAAGGAATCGGAGCAGGGGGCCGTGATGTGGTCCTTGTATCCACGCCATGAAGTCTGGCGGACGTCCGGGGCGCGGGCCGCAGGTGGCGATGTGCACAGCGCGTAGGCTTCGCAGAGCAGGGCAACTCCACACCAGGTGCTCTGCTGTAGCCTGGTCAACTGGAGCGGGGCAAAAGGGGCAGGTGGAGTTGAACGGGGCATGGTATTGAGGAGGCCAGGACCTCGTCACAGCTGGCGTGAGGGCGACTCCCAGGCGAAGACGTCTGAGCAGGACCTCATCTTGGCGAGACAACCCGCCAGGGAGATCTGTACCGCACGGGGGTATGAGAGCGCGCGCGGTGCGCCGTAGACGTTCTTTTGCACTGGCAAGGCGAACACCGTTTGACGAAGGTGCAAGAGGAGCTGGATATTGCACACGCACGGGGTGTGTTCCGGCATCTGCAGCCTGCATTGCGGGGTGGCTATTCCGTTGGCGCCATGACACGCGCACACGACACGGATAAGTGTCCATTATGTCCTGGATTTCTAGAAGAAGTTCGTTGGACGTGAGAGTTTTACGAAGCTCTCGAACAGCTGCCGACGAATCAGTGTAAATTGTACACTGTGGTGAAGCGTGGTTGATTAGCAACGATGTGTGTAGCAGAGCATCCCGCACTGCAAGGAGTTCTGCCTGCGTTGACGGCCACTTCTCCGTTGTTATGTAAGTGCAGGTCACTGGATCGGGAGCCACAGTCGGGCAGAGTAGAGCCGTATGAAGTAAGGTATCGGAAGCACTGGCGTCGACAAACATCAGCGTAGACGAGGGGCTACCAATCTCCATAGAAGGCGGAATCGGAGCACCAACTGTCCGGGGATGAATACGGGCAACAGGTCGTGTATCCGTTAATTGGTGGAATTTCCATGGGGGCCGTATATTGGTGTTTGATAGTGGTGGGGCTGGTGAACCGGTCATGTACGCTGCAAGAGCGGCGGAATCGCTGCGTGTCTTCGCTGCCGGAATTCGCGTAACTGTGTTGAAGCTTTATTTTTGCTGAGCTGACCAACCAAACGATCAGGTCATGAAGTCCGCTTGTCTCAGAAGCTTCGAGGAATAGCACGGAAACCAAGATATGTCACGGTACGGCGAAAAGTTAATCGCGTTTTGTTTGTTGGGCTTGATTTGATCAGTGCAGGACATTTCGGTGCAGACATTCCGGTGCGCGGACATTTGGGTGCGAAAACTTTTCGGCGACAGATTTATCGGGTGCTTGCTTGTTGGAACAGCCGTTATATTTTTTTCCGCATAGGGTGGGTTATGGACAATCGAGAGCAGTCATTGCATTTTTATATTGACGCCGTGTTTGATTTTTACCAGTTATTTTTAGAAATCAACCATTTCTATATTTTTGTTTGATACTTCGTTCAGGGTGCACCTGCTATGCAGCCTACTGATTATTTTCTTGCGCTCATGCTTTTTAAAATTTACTACAAGATTTTAATTTATATTCGTTTTCTTGCGGCATGCAACTCAGCTAAGACAATTAGCCACCGTTTACGATGGTATGATTCATAATTCTTTATTCAGTTTTCTCTAAATAGAAGGCGCACTGTCACTATCCAAAGAAAGCAGCTTTACAGGCATTCGGTTGCGCCCCACAACGCAGAAAATCTTATGAGGAGTTTTATGTAGGTTGTGCTGTCAAACTAAAATTATTTTGCAAACGGTGTTGTCGCCAGCATTTTTTTTTTTCATACGGACAAGTCTAGGATATTGTCATGGAGGAAGGACGGGCCTGTTTGAAAACAGCTGCAGCTTCTTTTTATCCTAAATGCTGATAAAGCGCCGGCCGGTTGAGGTGTCGGCGAAACGCCAGACAGTTACCGGCCTCTATCTCCCCTTCCCCCACCCCCAACAACCACTTCCTCCTCCTCCTCCTCCTGATAAAGCGCGTGCTGCTTGTGCGTACAAAGCAATGATTTTGCCTCATCTAAAACGTTGTCCTCTGTTCACGTGCACAGCAAGAGATGATGAACATATGCTGCCATCACTCTGTCCATTGTGATTGTGAGGTCACTGCTTGCCAATGTTGGTGCAACTGTCACAAACAACGCTGTATACAGCAAAAAAAAAAAAAAACTGGTTTCCGAGCTCCTGCATTGCAAAGTGCTTCATGTCTGAATTATTCTGTTTGTCAAGACAAGCAGATCAGAAATGTACGCTTTCAAGGCATCGATGCCTTGAAAGCGTACATTTGTGAATATAAGTGCAGTGTAGTTTGTAAATAGACGTTCAATAAACTATGCAGCTCTTGGACGAGCGTTAAGGGCTGGTGAAGAGCTTTTTAAAAAAAATTTGTTGGGGGCATTACTTTATGGTTTTCTTGACGCTGAATTCGAAAAACGTGTTTATTTAATATGTAAATACACCCAAACCATCTTTTTTCGTCAAAATAAACGACGCCTGCCCGGCGGCGCGGTCAGAGCGCTGGCTGCCTTTCAGGATTGGCCGGCTGCAGATGACGTCATATTCGGAAATGCCGGCGCTGCCGTGACTGCTCGGCCTGAAGATCTCGTCGATCTCATTCTGTTCCCGTTCAGATACGGGCCCGGAGGACCTCTGGTGAATGGAGGGTTCACACAATCTTTCCTTAGAATATGAGAGCCTGAGGGAAGTATAAGCGCAACAAGTTCGCTCGCGGCGAGCTTGAGAAAGAGGTTCTCCCCCGACGACTCATGGCCGACTTATGCTTCTCGGGTGCAGGGTAGTTGTGCAGATATTGGTTCGCCGCTTTTACCACAAGCGCTAGTCACAACTCCTGGCACATTTTTTCGACACACCATCATCCCCTTCTTCGCATGTGCGACTTTGTTTTTGCGTTCGGGCAGGCGGTACAACAAGCTGTGTGCAGCGGCCTGCGATGCGTACAAGCAGCAGCTAGCGAGCGGCCGGTCGCTGCGTCGCGCGGAGGTGCTGGTGCCGGGTCGCTGCGCGGCCGGTCAGCGGAACGTGTCAGTGCTGCACAAACGCAGTTTTAGAATAGGAGAACCGAACTGTTGTGGTCACCCGAAAGGTAGCGGAACCAAAACGCAGCACACTTGTCGCCGACGAACTTTAGAAAAACACCTTCCCGAACAGCTCCAGCCAGCTTCGGTTGCACGGATCGCCTCGGAGGTCGCGAACTTTATGCTTAGCACCGAGACCGATATTTGGTCACTGCTACCTCTACAATCGCGAATGACTATCCTTAAAACAGTTTTTCACCGCACTATCATCCCATTTCTCGCGTGCGAACCTTATTTTCACGTTGATAGTCATTCTAGCCATCGGTGCTATGTTCAACCTGACGTTCAGGAACGGTGGACGAGCACTACTGCGCATGCGCCAACTAGACATCAAAAAACAAAGAAAGCGACTTTTTTTTTGCCGGATGTGACGTCATGGTTCAAGAAAAATGGCAGCTGCTGCGCGGTCATTTCGCTGCGCTCTTCTCGTCGTGATTTTTGCCTGCCGTTGCAGCGGTGCATAGGTGTTTGGCTTACGATTGTGATGAAGGTGCTCTCGAAGAACTTCTGGAGAGCACTTACAGTGGTGTGCAGCGTGTGATCGGGACGCTGAGTGTGTGCGACTGCCTAATTTTCGCGTAGTACGTTGCGACGGTGACGACGGGCGCTCTGCATCAGTTCTGCCGCCTCGATTTACGACTGTGATGAGTGCGTTCCCGTCGAACTTCTGCAATGTGTTTTATTAGAGCGCCGTGTTGAGGCCGCTGGGCGTTTCGCCGCCTACGTGCCGTGGCGAGAGGCAGCAACGCCGGTCAGACGAGGGCACTGGGATGGCGCATGACCACTCCCATCGTAACCAAGCTAGCCACTGCAAACGTAGACCACTTCTACGTGGACCACAGGGCTGTGTTTTTGTCCCAGTACAACAGAGTTAACCTGTGCGAAGGTATAATTGTGTGTTCGGAGTCGTGAGGCAGACAGGTAATGTTCACCATTGCGAAAGTGTAGTAACTACCATAATCTGTCTGCTAATCACTTTGTTGGTCTGAAACCTTAATCCAGCTGATAATAGGACATGCAGCCCGGTGGGACGTAGGGCTGCGCACAAAAAAAAAGTTTTTTTTTTGTTGTTACCGGCTGTAAGACCCAAGCCTTAATAATACACATCCAGGCCTCAAGTAGTGAATGAGAAAATATTAACTAGTTGCACTTAGCCCTGGTGCCAAGCATTTTTTTTATTTTCGTGGGCCCTCTCAAGTTGGTACCGTTTTTAAAATTATCCCTTCTAAGGCACGTTCAAGCTGGTATAATGCCATGCATTCAACAGATGCTGGACAGTTCACCCAATATGTCCTTGATGTGTGCTGTCACATGCCGAAGAACAATATTGTACTTCAGTTGGTACTTTTAGGAACAGATCTTATATGATGTGCAATGCTTTCAAGTTCATTTCTTCTGTGTTTAGCGTGACTGAGGACTTGTCTGCAGCAATCTTACCGCAAATAAGTTATTGCTTGTCGAACAGCACAAAAGTGCCACTACAACTTAAAACTGAAATTAGTCAGGGATGAGGTTTTGCTTGTCAGTTTTCTCTCTCCAGCAGTGATGGCAATGGCAGCTGAGCAGTGGCGTTGCTGGGTAAACTTGCACGCGGGGCCCAGAAAATTTGTCTCCCCCCACATATACAAAACAATTATTATTAATAAAACTAGTGTTATTGTTATTATTGATAATATTAATATCTTTTAATGTCTTCTACTTGTGACTGGAGCTACAAAAAGCGATTTCTGTCACTCTTGTCACTCAGCATTGCTCTCATCGCGCAACAAGAGCGATTGGTCTCGGCAAATTTTGTGTCTTTCATTTGGATACCAACGTAAAAAAAAAAACTTTTTACAGCTACTTAATGCACGGGCTTCGAAACATCAATGCAAGCATGCATAATATGCGACATGCGATGCAAAATGAAGCCACAGGATACTTGATGTGTAGTTATTTATAAAGAACTGGCAATGTAGTATTAGAAAAGTAAGCAGCAAGATAAGAAGCCGTGTGTTATTTAGGCAATAGCTACACGAGCTTGGTTTAGAGAACCCCAGACGACGCCTCTGGTGCAGATCTTGATACACAACACCGACCTTTTCAGTGAATTAGGCATCGATAAAAATCCTAACAGTAAGGAGCATCATGGTGTGTCACTCGTGAGCACGAAAACACCATTAGCAGCCGAGAAAGGAGTGGCCAAGAGCTACTTGCGGCAGCAGAGGGTGTAATGCGCCAAACCAAAGTAGGGTAGGGGAAAAGTGAAGGCTGATATGCAGCAGTGTGAGAGTACCACATCTTACTGCCGATACCAAGCGAATGGATGCCTGCAAGAGCAATGGAGGTGTGAGAGAGTCTCGGGCCTCATCAGAAAACGACACTTTAAGGTGGTCACCAGAGGCGTTCGGAAAGCTTTGCAACCCGCTGTGCCGACTAAATTATGCAGACGACCCGCGGGCCTGGAGGAGGGTGGCCAGCAATGATAGGGTTGTTTAAAGGCAACACATGCAAGACAAATAGTCGCTTCATTCGCATCAATTTTCCTGTGTCTAGGAACGCACCTTGAACAAATTATGTTTGAAGGACCACAGGCGGAGCCTGGTGAAAGAAGGCTGGGGGAGAAATAGAAGTTGTCCCAGCAAATAAACAACAGCCGGACTTGAAAGAAAGCTATTTCCAAGTATTGTGCAGGATAAGTGTGAAAGAAACGGCCGCCCCATAAATTAGGAAAAACCGCCTGCGCCTGCCCGTTTGTCACTAAAGGCAGCCTCTGTGGCAGCATGCAACTGCTGGAAATTTCTCTAAGTGAGAATTTTAGTACATTTGAAATAGATACGTTGTCGGGTCTCTTTATTTCTATGGTTATGTGATTACTGAAAATGGAAGCAGATAGAAAGGGAGCATTTAGCGGGGAAAGAGACGACTTGCCGTACATGAGTCGTCTAAGCGGCCAGTGCACGGCTAGTCGTGTGGATGTTTGTCTGCGACAATTTTGTCATTTCCCTTCGTACGTTGTAAAAAGATTCCACCACACATTTGCAAATAAGTTAATTGACATTGGCGTCTTGGGAAAACGGAACACAGTATAAAGTATAAAATGTGAGGTTCGGGCTTTCCAGTGAAGCAGCCACCAGCCAATGGAGGAAATCTGAATCGAAGGAGGTTACGAACCGATAAAGAAAGAACTCTTGAGTAAAATATCAGATTCGTACGGGCCCGAGTGTATCAGCGCCACACGCTGGCTCACAACCGTTCGGCGGCACCCATCCCGATGTGTTGGTGACGATTTCATTGACGTGGTTGTAAAGTCAACTAGCTCAAGACAGATCGTAGATGAAACAACCTTTTCCCAGTAGCTGAGGAAATAATATCGCCCTCTCCAACCAAGAGTAATAACCAAGAACACGACGTTTGGGACCCATCTCGTTTCCCTCTTCCTTCAGGGGTGACTGGGGTCGCGTTGTAGTGCTGGTCACTCACAAAGCGCCTCGCTGTGGAGCGCGGTGCCCGCATGTACACAAGTGGGAGGGTTCGGAGGGAAGGATTTATGTTCTTTGCATCTTTTCCTCCAGTTGGTCACGCTTCTGGAGCATCTCACCGAAGTCTCTTTTGCGGTCTGATGTTTTGCAGTACTGGGCGATGGTTTTGCAGCTGGACGTCGTCGTTGTGCTGCCTGAGTCGTTCCAGTAGATTTTTCCTCCCCAATGCATGGGGAGGGGCACTCAGCTCAAAAATCGTGTATACGACACCGGGCGTCCTGTCCTTTGTTGCACAGTCTTCAACATTTTTTTTTCTAGTAATGTTCACAAAGCACTCAGCAGAACGCTTTCACTAACACAGAAACTGCTCCTCACTCCCACCTCAATTATCGTGGGGTCTCCCGACCATATTCCGGGATGGGAGCACTCAGCGGATTGAATGCCTAATGATGGAAAGTGGGTGACGTACCTGGTGTTTATCTTTTTGTTATGCACTTAATTCGTTGTCCTGTCCTTTTTTTTCTCACCCTCCACCTTGAAAGATGAACCTACCAGAGCAAAATATTTAGGTCATCAGCTTCAAATATTTCTTCACTTAGAACTCCTTGGGACGGCCACACGAAAACCATGATAAAATGGAAAGAAGATGAACACACGGCTATCCACTTTATTTATGTGCGCAACGCAGATACTCATTTATATTGCTCTTAACTTACAGGGGAATGAAATAAAAAAACGTAGATTTACCTGATTAAAAGTTAGGTAAATAAAATAAATGCCTACATAACTGTTCTATTTCTTGCATAATTTGTTCGGCAAGCTACTCGTCCGTTGTTCTTTTAGTTTAATCACACGGGGCCGCATGGGATACGCCCCTTCCATATAATGCCATCTTCGTACAATTGCCATGTGCTGGCTGCGTCACTGGGCACGATGAAGGAAAGTCAACGACATAAAAAATATGAGCTATCAACACTCGATATCAGATCCTTCGTGATTGCATAAATCACAAATTGGTTGGTTAGTGCAAGCACTGAAGGAATCTGGTGCAACATAGGGGAAATCGCGACAACCCATTTGTCTCGCCTAATGTTGGACAACTGAGCTCCCACCCCTCTTCTTCCACTTGCGCCCCTCCTCCCAACACAGGCTTAATTTGTACAGTTAGCTGCCCCGCACCAACCTTCATTGCATGTTTCACACTTACTTTCATTTCGTTTTAATTATCAGTCCCCGCTTCCTCAAGATACAATCTTCCCCATATTTTTTTTTTTTTTTTTCAGGTCATTTTCACCTGAGTTTCCTTCTGAAAATATGACAACTGGACCGGGGTACATGGTCTCCGACGCGTCACTGCGAAGACTCCAGAAAATGCTAAACATTCACCATGACCCGTACACAACATCTCATGAGCGTAAAAAAAGCCATATAAATAACCGCCGAGGACACATGACCCAAGTCTCGTAGGCTTGGATGCCTCCCCCTTCACTCCTCTTCCCTACTGATCTCGTCCGCCACCCTAACAGTGGTCCTGGATGTGATGAAGGGGCTTTGTTAGTTCCCTGTCATCCCATTGAAAAGCAAGCTCGCTCGCTACACCCCTCCGTGCGTCGCAGTCGTATACCGACACACCCCCTCTCCAGGAATCGTTCCTTGTTCGCCTCCGCTCACCCTGCAGCCAATTAACTCCTCAAGCCGCACCCATCCTCGACTACCGCGACATTCCTGGATGCCAAAACTCTCCTCGCTTTCTTCCATTGTACCAGGAAACAAATTTGAATAGACTGGTGGGGATGTAAATTGAACAGGCCAAAGCTGTGGTCTCGTTACAGTTGTCTTCCAGTTTTTGACGTCAGCATTGACGTCAGTTTTTGACGTCAGCATGAAGTGGCTTCCCCCCCCCCCCCCTTTACTGAGGGGCTGGTACCCGGGGCCCAGGCACTCCCGGCCCCCCCTTAGCGACGCCACTGCAGCTGAGTGTTTTTTGTCACTACAAACGACAACTTACCTTTTGTATATATATTTAGAGGTGTGTGATTATCAACTTTGCGTCTGTGAATTGAATACAAGTTAAACGTGGCTGTGAATTCAATAAATTATTTTTGAATACGAATAGTAAAAGCTGGCTGCGAATTGAATATTTTCAAACCACACTATCTTTGTTTTGGTGTTTCTAGAGTGTATAAAACATAACTACACCAAAAAAGACAGCTTAGGCAGTCAGAACTAGACACATCTCTGTTCAGGTACTTGTAACAGAGAAAATAAAACATAGACATGCAAACCAGTGCAACAAGAATTTTGCATACATTGAGATAAAGAAATATGGGTTCCTCAAAATACTGTGAACACAGTAAGCATATTAGGTATATTTAATATGATAGGCAGCAGTCCCCCCACTCTCCTCAATGATTGAAAGGAGGCTGGGCATGCCAATTGCCGGTGGGACCTCACGAACAAGCCAGCAATAACGTTTTATTTCTCACTTCTGCTATTATATCTATAGGAAACCTATTTTAGATTATAAATTTTGCTTTCATAGTGTTGCACTTGACCTAACATACACCACAGTTAGCGAACACTTGCTTGGTGCAAGGCTTCTGCATTAGGCTTTTGGCACGGCTTCGGTGTCATGCAGAAAAACCAACCCGCAAGGTCTTACCATGTAGTGAAGCTTGAAAGTTTGCACGTCTTCAGATAGAGCAAACATTCGTTCCTCTACTATTTGTAAATTTCAAACATTTGAAACAGAGCTGCAAATCGAATATCAAAAAGTACTCGCACAGTATTCTAAGTTGCGAATGTTCACACACCTTCAAATATACTTCCTGGTCACTTCAGTATAAGTGTATAATTTACACAAATAATTTCATGAACGAGAGTTAAAAATGCAGTAAGGTGTTTCATGCAAGTTTGACGCATTTATTTGAAATCACTGATAAGCATTGGGTGCAGTTGATTGGATGCTTAACCGCTCTGTCTTCCCTTTACTATCTCCTACATACCCTCAAACTCAATGGGCATGGCTTCATTTCTCCTACTCCCTTCTTTAAACACTGCTATGCTTTCCTTTCTTCCTCCACCGGATTCGACCTCCCTCGAAAAATACACCATTGCCCTTGCAATAGAGCATGCTACTCTTAATGTTCCTACTACCACGCCAGTATATATCTTCTCTGACTGTCAGTCAACCCTTCGTAATTTCGCTAACCATGAGACCCACCCACAAACCACTGATTTCGTCACTCTGATACTTGCATCGAATCCTCGGCCACGCTTCACACTGGTTTGGGTTCCTGGCCACGCTGGCATGTGCGGAAACGCCTTAGCAGACGCGCTCACCCGAGTACCTTTCCCGGGTCCGCCCATGTCCTGGCCAACCTTGTACCACCCGCCGACTGTTGGTATTCAACACCGCGCTTCCCGCCGTTACCAATTATACGCCCAACGCCTATCACGTACCCTGTACCCACCCCCCAGTTCCCGTCTAACTCGTGAGGCTGCGTGCCTCATTCGGCAGGCTCAAACCTCTTCACTCCCCTCCCATCACATTCTTCACCGCATCTATCGGCGCCCTGGTCATCCTTCCTGTCCCACCTGTTCTTCCTACCCATCCATCACTCATTCTATTTGGGACTTCACCCCACCATCTCTTACCCAATCCCTCGCTTTCATCACTTCCTGGGAGCTCTGGCTGTCTCCCCCGCCGACAGTGAACATCCAGGCTGCCCAGGAAGCTCTCTACAAACACGTGCACCAGATCCGCACAGGCATTCAGGAGTACTACGTGGATTCGATGAAGTGAACTTTCAAATTAGGACCAGGCATTCAGGAGTACTACACGGATCCGGTGAATTGAACTTTCAAATTAGGACCTGGACTTAGAAATAAGTGTTTGTTCTCTCTCTCTCTCTCTCCTTCCTTCCTTTACAGGGTGGGCATTCATAGGGGCATGTGTTGGGTAATATGTTGTGTTGTAGTATGTGTGGGTTTGTAGGCATCTGTAAAACGGCTTTGGTTGGTGAGGGAATCTGGCAGGTCTTTTCTGCTTTCTACGAATCCGTGGCTAGTAAATTTGGGGGCAGCAGTGCGTGCCGCCTCATTCCCTTGTAGAAAGGCGTGATGTCCGGATGAGGTAGATGATCACTAGCTTTTGTATGCGTTGTAGTGTATTTGAGGTGTGATGCATCCTTCTTGATAAAGGGACATGCTTACTGGGAAGCACGGTGGAATCTGTCATGGCTGTGCTTGCATCTGTTTTTTGCAAAGTTGTGGAAGTGGTAGTGGTGAGTGTGGCGGGCATCAAGGGTTTCTTACGAGTGATTAATGGCAGACGTCCCAGGGTTTTGTGCTTAAATATGCATCAAAACAGTGAACTGAATGAAGGTGGCTACGCAGACTAGTTGAGACTTCATCTTGGAAATTTTGGTCAAATGTCAGGCATGACTCAAGGAAAGGATAGAGACAGGAATGAGCTTCATCAACGAAGCTTCATTTCCCTCTGAGAGTGATTACAAAGTAAACAAAACCCTCATGTGACACTGCTTTAACACCACATGTAAAAAGCAATTACAGCTGCTGCACACTTCACACTAATTATTCAGTATTCTATAGTGCATCTGTCTCCCACCTTTATCACATAGGCCTCAAAGATTTCTCGTTCCTGTTTTGTGCCATATAACTTCAGCACTCTCGTCGTATCAAATTCTGGCATGCAGCCACCTAGCGTGCATTGAGTCTTGGAGTGGAGCACCAAATCGGTTTCTGTTCAAGTCGTCACCAATGCGGCATGCTCCCACCACCGCCTGTTAGGTCCTTGTCTGCCCTATGTACCATCAAGATACATTGAAATAGGAACAACAAACTATGTGACTTTCAGTATATTCTGTGCATCATGGTGACGGGCTGTGTAGCCACAGGAGGAACAAAGTTACAAGAATTCGTGTCCAACAGTGTTATGGAAATAGCATTTGAGAATGTTAATTTGGCCCACTGCCGCTTGTCGTGCGGGGTCCCGCTACGGTTATCAAACTTAGTCACAGTGTACAATCAAGCAGAACACGACGAAGGCTGATCGCAGAAGCACAAACGGGCACCAAATATGGTGGTGGGCGAAATAAATATTTTCACAGATCGAACAGTGCCCTCTCGACACCCACGTGCAAGTTGGTCTAACTGGAAGTATATAATACCTTAGATAAACTGCACGAAGCTTACCATCACTCCGAAACCTCCCGCCTCAACCACCTACCAAGCGAGACACCCTTGAACTCCTCGTATATCCAGCGCCCCAAGAACAGCTACAAAGTGTGCCCGTCCACATCCGTCAACACATTTGTACAGCTTCCATACCGCGATATACGCATCAATACACTCGTTAGGAAAGCAACCCTCTGGAGACCAACGAAACTAACTTGGATAATTACAAACTTTTCCATTTCTGCGCGCCAAGAGTCCTCTGCAATGATTTAACAAGAATATGCAGCAGGTCCATGACCTCCTGAATATAATGTCCAGGAGCTTATGACAGCATGCAGCGATTACAAGACACGGGGTTCAACGAACCAAAGCGACGCGCAGGAATCACCTTTGTAGGTCGCAATAGTCTGGTCTTGTTATTTCTTAGTCAACGACCGTGTGGTGAGCGACAAAAGTTTCGTGCGAACGATCGTTCGTGGCTGGCCGGTCGCAATAGTCTTGTCTTGATATTTCTTAGTCAATGACCGTGTGGTGAGCGACAAGAGTTTCGTGCGAACGATCGTTCGCGGCTGGCCATGATAGCACCGCCGTTTGATGTTGAAGGCATACGCGCACTGGCACGTCGGAGACGAAACGCTCAGCGGCCTCAACACGGTGCTCTAATGAAATGCAGCGCAGAAGCTTGTCGCGAGCGCACTCATCACTCTCGCAAATCGAGGCGGCACAACTGATGCAGAACGCCCGTGTTCACCGTCGTAACGCACTACGCGCAAATAAGGCGGCCGCACACACTCAGCGTCTCAATCACACGCTGCACACCATCGTGAGTGCTCTCCAGAAGTTCTTCGAGAGCGCCCTTATCACAATGGCAAGCCGAACACCTATGCACCGCTGCAACGGCAGACAAAAATCACGGCGAGAAGATCGCAGCGAGATAACCGTACAACAACTGCCATTTTTTTTTTAAAACCATGACGTCACATCCGGCAAAAAAAAAAAAGTCGCTTTCTTTGTTTTTTGATGTCTAGTTGGCGCATGCGCAGTAGTGCTCGTCCACCGTTCCTGAACGTCAGGTCTATGTTCATTCTTGCGCGCAGGTAACGCCATCCGTCGGCCTCTCGCCGCATCTCGTGCTCGGGCAGGTTGCTGCCGACGACGCGCTGCGCGACCGGTCGGCGCTCCGCATCGCGATACAAATTCGATCACATCTTTCAAAATCACCTTGGATGACAATCCCTAACACAATTTTTCACCACACTATTCATCCACTCTCTCGCACGTTCACTTGCTTTTGGCGACGGCCTTGATTCTGGCCGGCAGCCAAGAGCGGTCGCTGCCGCGGCATGCGTGGTGCGAGCGAGACGTTTCGTGCGCCGTACGGGAATGCACGACCGGCGAGTGTGCGGAGCGCTTCCGCGCGCAGAAAACGCTTCATGCTTTCAGCTTGCTTGATTTCTTCTTAAAATCTAGCTACTCAGCTCAGTTTCCGTCACAGCCAACAACGTCGATCGGCAAAACGAGCAAGAAGTTCGCGAAGCCCTGAGCGCTGCGGTCCCACGAATTTTTTAATCCCCTTATAATAATATGGGTCAGGAACTAGGGGTACCTGCATATTTGTTCGAGCCAGTCTCTTCGCGTATGAAGCACAGAGCACCCGACGACACGGCCGGCCCTGCGACTACTCGTGAAGGCAATGTAGTAGCCACGGGCGCTCGGGTAGGAAATCTCTGGTATCTAGGAGTCGCTTTAGGGAAGCACACATCAGCATTACGGTTGAAAATCGACGCGGTAGCAACTCTACACAATTGAGATTAATAAAGGGCACATTGCACGTCTGCTTAATTCGGAACTTCGCTGAGAAAACTGGGACACAGCGAAGCGGCGGCGCACGCCGCTGGCCGTCTTCCGAATATGACGCTACTTCCGGTCGCTGCCTCTCGGTTTCTCGCTCTTCCGGCGGCACAGCCTCGAGCGGTGGGCGGGGCGTCGGGTCAACTTTATCGACGAATATCTCAGTCCCCAAACGAGATATGAAGAAATTTTTTTACAGTCATAAACTATCCAACATACTAATTGTAAAAAAACAAACATTTACCCACTTTCAAAACCACTTCACCAGCCCTTTAAGTACAGATTTGGTTCCCAACTTTTAGTGTGTACATATAAGTGGATATTGTCCAAAGCAAACATGAAAGCTGTCATCATTGCTTAACATATGGACATGTGCTTCGAAATCAGTAATTGAAAATTTAAATGTCTTGGCTATTCATTCCAAAATAGGCAAAATTGGGCTTGCCTGTGGCCACCGAATTACGTTTAAGAATACAATGAAATCGGGGTACATCTGACTTCAGGTTTTTTATTTGTTGCGACTGAAGTTGAAACCGTAACTTGCTTAACGCGCATGTGTAAAACAGATTGCCGCATCCTTGAGGCTATCGCTCAGGGTAACACTCCTTAAACGTGTTAATCCCAAAAATATGATGGGTCCTTCTACCCAACAGCCATTAATTCAAAGGCTAGATAAAAGCACAGCCATTCGTCACGGGTATGACGCTCTAATAAACTGCATTGACCATGCAGATTATATAAAGTACGTTATAACGCGTTAAGTACGTTATAAAGCGAACTGAACGTTATTTAAGCGCCAGAAATTATCTATTGGCAGCAGCGAATATTGTCCGTGTGTCAAAGGCGTCATGCGGCACATATTAAAGAAGTCGCATATCTGCAATCCTAGCTAAAATAAATGAATCATCAGGTTCTATGAGTCGCTTTGCATCCATGACATCAGGTATGCTTTGTTTTTATTCCGATACAAAACGCGAAAGCTGACGAAACGCCATTTCGAGGAGCGCTGCAGCATACACGCCTTTCGTTTCAACCATCGGCTCCGCGCGCCGCGGTGCGGCAGAAAACGGCGAAACGGCCTCTTCAGAATTACGCTCTCTCCGGGCGATTGGGACGGCCGGAAGCCGATCGCGGAGGCCGTGTTTCTAGTTAAGCGCTTCGCAAGTCGCCCGTGCGTGCGCCGGGGGCGCACACATCTGGTAATTATTTACATTCTTGGGCGCTAACAACTAAAATAAACAGTAGACACAATGACATTTTTTTCTGCCCCATGTGTCGTTCTTCCGAGTTCTCTCTTGCCAAAGAGCAGAACTCGTGTTCGTTCGATCCTCGTTCGCGGATGGATGCTCCAAAGGTGTAGAAAGCAGAAATGGTCTGCGCGAAGAAGGCGTCGGGAATCGCCTTCCATCTGTAAGTACTGAGGGTATCTGTTTTGGGTTTCGAGGGCATTACTAGATTATAACGTTATGAGTGCACATTCGCCCGCCGTTTGTGCGTGATGTAAAGGGAAAATTTGCCGTAGCACCTGCCGTCCGCTTACTGAGCATACCATACGTGTTTGCGCAGATATGCGAATGTTTTCGCTCGTAGTGGTGGTGGTCCTGTAGTCGCTTGGCTGCGCATGTTTGTAACTATGTGGGGCGCAAATTGTTTTTCCGCACTAATTTAAATGCAGAGTATTGCTAAGGTAGTTACCGTCAAAAATCAAGGCACTCTTGTTTAATACATTTCTTTTACATCCGGCCATACGTGAATACACTGACGTTTCTCGTTAGCGCTGTTTCGTAGAAGTCTTTGATGCACCGCAATGCTCTCCCGCGTTCTTCGTCCGCGTGATTTTGTTATCAATAGCACGCTGCTCGCGTCTGAACTTGCCCGGTCAACGAGGTTGTGAATGTGATTGAGTAACCTCCTGCGAGTAGTTTTCTTATCAATAGCACGCTACTATCGTGCCAACGTGCGCGGTTAATGTAGTCGTGCATCCAATTAAGTAACCATCTGGATTTGAAAAATAAAGTCAATGGGAGTCCCATGCCTTCTGTGAAGTGCACGCGGAATAAAAAAAAAACCTGCTTTAATGTGCTTCAGTGTGTGCCAAATCCATTTCGCAAAATACGATTGAAAAGCTGGAAATAGACACGCCGCGTTGGCTCAGTGGCTAATGCACTGTGCTGCTCATCCCTAGAACGCGGGTTCGATTCCCTGCCGCGGCAGCCGCTTTTCTGGTGAAGGTGAAAAGCGAAAACTACTGTGTGAACAAGATTTCGGTGTTTGTTAAAGATTCCCCAGGTGGTCAAAATTAATCCGGAGCCCTCCACTACGGCGCGCCTCATCGCTTGCGTTGCGTCAGCGCGTTAAACCCCACAATGAATGAATGAATGAATCAATCAAAAGCTCGTGCTTAATTTGGTCTTCGGCAAGGGCAAAACTGGGCATGTTGTTTAAACTAGAAAACGTGCATTTGCACTACATATAAAGATTGCAATATCCTGATGGATATGATTCTTGCAGTACTGCTTAAAAACCATTCGAACCGCTACTGCATTATTATTTATTAATCATTAATGAATAAGCATTCATTAATCCTAGCCACGCTGCTAAAAGAAACAAGCGTCAAATAATCGCGCTTTCGCGTGTCCCGCACTTCCAGCGTGAAATCACGGCTAATAGTAACCTTATAACGCGGAATATTCTCTTGCCATGGCGCGCAACATGAGGTAATTTTAATGTTAAGGGGGCGGTCTATAGCCTTAGCTATACCGAATAAACGTTTATTGAAATAAAATCAGGGGTGGTGCCTTTAGCATAGCGCTGCGCGTTTTCCCGCATCGACAGCTCTGTTGACCACCGTAAGATATACACAGGCGAACTCGCTGCTTGAACCATATCTTACGTCAAAACCTTACGCGTAAGGCAAAATTCAGTCTGCCCTCAAATATCGTAATCGATATACTAGCTTACCATCGTTTTCTCCCTTGTAAAGCCAAAAAAAATTCACAGCATATCCACGGGGTGAATGATGATGAGTGGGCGGAGCTCCTGAGGGGAAATCATCGGTAAAACCGTGACTCTTCAGTGAAAGTTCGCCCACTACATCATCAAGAAAGACGTGAGAAACACTGTGTGTGTATATATACAAATCAACTTTTATTTGTTCTTAGAGAGGATGGATGGCTTGCGATGTCCCTTCATTATGACGGCTTTATGGTCCGTGAAATGAAGGGTGAGCGGTTCCTGTATGGGTTGCAGTGAAAAATTTGCAAATACTAGGTCTATGCATGTTCCTCGGATCGTGGTAGGTTTCATATGGTCAAACGATATACATCTGAGTGCGTATCTAGAAGCCATATGTTGGATAAGCCAATTATTGGTCATGTCTGCGATATCCACGTTCAAATCACCAACGAGTACGAACGGTGCATTCTTGTACTTTGTATTGTACTCTTTCAATGCCGTGTCTATGTATGCCTTGACATTTCCGACCGACAGGTTAGGAGCTAGATACATGGTCATGAATACGATTCCAGAGTCAAGGACTTTGATGGCTGCATGTTCTCCGTTGCATTACGGCCTTGTGGAGGTTGGACATGCCGCGATCCGCCTTGTTGACGTAATCGACGACATACGTTGCACAGGCGTAGTGGTCTAGGATCACCTGAAGATCCATGTTGGAATCTAGGACCTTGGCGATCCAGGGGTTGAAGGGATTGACCATTTTTTGCGCCGGGGTGCGACGATGTAGAACGCAGGGACGCGTAAATCCGGCTCTCAGAATGTCCATGTATTCTGCGTCACAGCATATCCACAGCATATTTCGCTGCATGGAAGTCGGCCTTTATCCATCGGGCGACTCCGAGCGCGCGCCAACAGCGAACGGATTTTATTACAACGCTCCCCGCCATCTAGTAAACAATCCAAGAACTAAACTAGAGGTAGCCACGCCATCTAGTAAACAATCCAAGCGCATCTTTTCATCATATACAAGTACCGCCATCTAGTAAACAATCCAAGAACTAAACTAGAGGTGGCTACATACATACATCGAGGATGGACAGACCCACGCCTTAAGGAGCTTCGCCCCTAAAAAACGCGACCGCACTTCAGCGTCCCTGCCGGCGCAGCGCCTTTTCTACCCACGGCAATATGGCCGCCGAACAGTTCGCCTGGCTTCATCTCCCCGCGTTGCCCGCTATGGGCGGCCTCCACTCCAGAAGTTTTATACAATCTCCTTGCTCTGTGTATGGGCGACTTTTGTGTGCCACTGGTTTTTAAAAGTTCCGACCGTGGCCCGTGGGAGTTCGCGGTGCGGCAACGACTACGGCCAGGGTCTCGCGCCGATGCGCTGTGTACGGGCGACTGTTGTGTGCCACTGGTTTCTAAAAGTTCCGACCGTGATACACCATGAAGCGAGCCAAAGAAATCATTGCGGTGGGACGTTGTATGTGATGTGCTGCCGTGCTGCTCTTCACCGCATTGACCGCGACAATTCGTGTAAGCGCGCGCACGATTTTAAATTTTATTGCAGTAAGCTAGACATCCACGAAGATTGTTGCAGACAGCAGCCGGCAGCATTCATTTACGCCGACAGCAAGATTGTTGCAGCCGGCAGCATTTATTTACGGCGGCAGCGTCATGTACAGTGCGCGTCAGGCTTGTCTAGGGCAAGCGAGCGCGCGGCTTCGGAGCCTGCTGGCGACATCTGCTGATAGCGGCTGGGTTAGAGATAGCTTGGCTTTGCGCATGCGCGGATCTCGGATAGGCTCAGGCCAGTCGTCGTTTCGTATGTGCCACTCTAATTTCCGAACGCCACCACCCTCGTCGGGCGCTTTTCTTCCACAGGGCCAACAGTGAGCGTTGAACGGACGCGTCGTTCAACGCTCAATCATGCCAACCGCCCTGCGCTAATCTTCTGAATCTTACGTTTAGCAAACGAAAAGCACCAAACAAGAGCGCACTGCAGCTCTTTCCGTCGAAACTCTTGTGCGATTACGTAACGCCTGCGCTGATAATGCATCGCGTCAAATTCCGCGCTTATCCCTGTATCACCGCCTGTATACGGCTGGTACTGCAGAGCAGAAGCGCCCCTTTTGGTGAGTGGCGTCTGTAAGTTTGACTTGCCCATGCTAAAAGGCGACAGGCCCGAGCCTGTCCGAAATCCACGCACGCGCAATGCCAAGTTATCTCCAACCCAGCCGCTATCAGCAGATGTCGCCAGCATGCTCTGAAGCCGCACGTTCGCTTGCCCTAGACAAGCCTGACGAGCACTGTACACTGCGCAACAGTGCTCAACAGCACGCTTGCGCCGAAGTTTGTTTTGCGTGCGGGCGCTGGTGGTGTAATCCTACGGGCAGTGCTTTTCATAGGCAGGGATATGCTTTGTAGCAACACCATGCAGTTGTATAAGTACACGCCAAACCTCTCTTAACAGCTGACAATACGAGTTTCAAGAGTCGTGTATTGAAACATTAGTGAGTGACCCAGTCTACTCATTTGTCTGGGTTGGGTGTGTGCTAGGCTGATTGAGTGTGCTCGTTTGTGTCAGGAGTGTTCAAGCAGTAAGAGTGCACGCTCGTTGGGGTAAAGCAGATATACTGTTCTGTGTTGCTTCTGGGGTACACCCACTGTATACAATAGGCTCGTCACCTGCTGAGTATACTGGTGTTTGTATGAAACTGACTCATTCTTTGGAATCAATCGATAACCATTCCACATGGCCAAATGTGTACTGTCGGGAGCTAAAGTCTGGATTCCACGCAAGCACCAACCAAAACACACTACAGTGCCACCTTGGGGAAGGGCGACTGCTGTCGAGATAAAGGCTGTGTCGCTTATTTTAACTGCACACATCATAGTTTGCACCTATGCGTTGATGCAGTGTTGGTAAGCAGTGACTGAACAGTGTTGCTTCAGCTGCACATGCTGTGCCTCTTTTCAAAGGTGGCCCCAGTGAGTGGCTGAATTTGCAGTTGCTATATGTGTGCGCATTAATTGTCATCTGTGTTTTTGTTCTTTATTGTTACTCCGTCTTCTTCAGTCATTGTTGCACTTCCTATACAATCTGGGACTCAAGAGTAAAATAATGCATACTCTGGCCTTTTTTGAATGAAGCATGTCGTGTGCTTGAGTTCGTGATAAGGAGTAACTAGAGCGGCCCACTGGTTCAGCATATCATTCTACGCTAATTACATCGTTCATCATTGCTCAGCGAGAACACTTAGGGAAAGGTGCGACACATGGGCAACCGAAGCGAAACAGCTCAGTCCTTTTTCGTACTAAAAGCGTATCAACTCAGGCGAGCCAACGAAGGTGCATGCAGTTAAAATGGGACGCACAACCAGTGTGTCGACAGCAGAAGCTCTTTCGCATGATGGCCCTGCAATACATTTTGGCCGCCACTTGTGTGGGCTCCATACTTTTGCTCCCGACATTAATGAAATGGAAAAAGTTGGCTTGTTGCCATTTAGGAATCGTCATAGCACAGCTGCAACCTCGTGTAGTCTTCAGTGTTCCAGCTTTGTGTCTGCCTTGGAATTGCTGTGCTTAATTGAAGGAGTGGGCACTTTGGCTTCTTTCTGTGACTTCAAATTAAGGGAACGGCCATTGTATACACAAAGGAGCCATGAAGACAGAATACAAGTTTGTTTATTCGAAAGATTTCGCGTTTTATAGTGCCCCCAGCGCTTGTCCGGCATCAAATGATGCCTTATTCACTGAAAAATTGATCAATTTAGGTTAAAATTTTGATTCTCCCGCCAAATCGTAGGTTTTCGTAATTTCAGCAATGGCGTCATGAGCGCGTGTATTCAAGCGAAATTCCACTGCGTCATTCGGGTTTGCGGCCTTGCTATCCGTCAGCCCTCCCAGCTGGTACTACTATAGTTATCCACGAACCGTTGTCCGCCGTTGCTTTGTTTTTGAGTGTATTTGCACCCGGCTTGTTTTCGTTACTGTAAAAAGTGATCGTCTCGTGAAACCTGGGGTATCCTCGACAAACAGGGTCACGTAAGACAACGCCGCTTACGCCAACCGGCCAGTGTCCTGTAAGACAACTTCAAAGCGGCGGAGTGCTGTGCACCTAAAACAAGCATAGTGCGCCCAGTATCAACAGCAGTGTGCATCAGTACTTCTATGCTTACGTGTGTTTTCGTAACTTCCATTGTTTACTGCACCATTCTTACTGCTGTAAAATGAATATGCATTACACTTAAGCGCAAATAGTTCGTTCGGAAAGCCTATAAGCCGTGCCTAATTTGCGTTTGCTTTTTCTGTCCTCGGCCAATCGCACAGCTGGGCTGATATGACATCATAGGTTCTGTTGCGGGAAATGAGCTAGTGAGTCGCATGGCCATTCCCTTTTTCTCCTAATTATATAGCTCATTTGAGCGAAGTTTACGTTAAAACTGGTGTCGGTATGATTCTAACGAGGCCGTCTTTTGAATGAACCAAACTTGTGTTTTGTCTTCATGACTCCTTTAACTAGGATCATGATTGCTTGGCTGCCTTCTGGCCGTCATGTCTTAACACACTCCTACTGAGAAACATTTTTCGGCAAAAGTGGTTTCCTCCTCGGTTGCCACCTGGACATTAATGAGCGTTACAAGTGTGTAAGCAGTGCCGATAACCTGATAAAAGCAGACTTGAATTTCGAGTTGTCAACTTTCCATGTGGTGTGAGCGGTGGTGGCACAATGCACTTCTGACAGATGTAACAGCAATAGCTATGCTGATGTAACAGCAATAGCTATACCGTCGCTCATGAATATAAAGCTCTGGTTTGGTTTGTGAATCAAACACTGCTGATTGCACTTGGCAGTTGCATGGTAAATTGCGATAATGCAGCTTTATGCCGTATTTATTGTTTAAACTCGGTGAGTGATATGTTGAGGATGGCCCTCACACCCACTGTTGTACCCAGCTGTTCGAGGTGAAACAATTATCGTTTTCAGTATAACTGTTAAGAGTGGAATGCTGTCTCGGCTAGTGCTTGGTGCGAAGCTGGATCATTCTTGCTTGCCCAAGACCACTTGTCAAAGCCTGCTTCAGCCACCACGATGTCATTACAGTGAAAAACTCGTTTATTTACAAAGGGGTGGCGAGCCAAGATGGCAGACTGGGCTACCAGCCAGCTTCGTCTTCCTCCTCAGTACTGTAACGTGACATCTTTCTCGTTGGTGTCAAAATTTAAGGCGGCCAATATCGCAAGGCCCTGGAGGCCATAACATTTCCCCCATCAAAGATGCAGTCATTTCTGCAAGTCAGTGAGTCACGTGGTTCAAAGCGTTTCAAGCAAGGTACGCGAGCCACTTGAGTTCTGCGACTATGCCGTCCTCAAGCAGTAAGCTGAACATGACATAGTTCAGACAACTAAGTCAGTCAAGGACCACGAATGGGCTGACTTAATGTGACAGCAGCTTTTTGCACAGTCGATGCTGTCGCTGAGGTGCCCAAAGCAAAACCAGGTCTCCGCGCGAGTACGAATTTCCTGATGTCAGCTGTTGTAGCGGAGTTTCGAGCGGTCTTGTGACGGCAGTATGTGGAGACTAGTGAGTTTCTGAGCTTCTTCAGCAACGCAGAGGGTGTTTGATAGGCTGCCTCGTCGTGAAAAAAGGGAAAGATGGTGTTATGGTAGTTGGGGGAACACGTGCGTCAACTGGGTAGAATGGGCTATAACCCATTGTCTCATGCTTGGCAGTGTGGTAAGCATGGGTAATAAACGGCAAGATGTCGTCCCAGTTGTGGTCAGAAGCAACAGGCATGGCATTCATGTTAGTGAGTGTCCGGATGGTCCGCTCAGTGAGACCGTTTGTTTGTTTATGATATGGCACTGAATGGCAGAATTGAGAATCGGACAGATGAAGTAGCTCCTTAACGACGTCAGCAGTGAGCTGGCGCCCACGGTCACTGATGAGGACACGAGGTGGGCCATGTTGAAGTATACGGCGACTGAGAATGAAGTTCGTCACTTTGGCAGCTGTTGCAGATGACAATGCAGCTGTATCACTATTGCGTGAAAGGTAGTCGATGCACACGATCATCCAATGGTTCCCATTCTTTGACCGAGGTTAAGGGACCATCAAATCTATGCCCACTTTTTAAACTGGTAAAGGGGGGGGAGGGGGATTCGCAGGGTGGAGTCTTCCCGGCTGAGCAGGCATGGGGCATTTGTTGCGTTGACACTGGGGGCAACTCGCCACGTACAGCTCGGTCGACTGTCACATTTCCGGGCAAAAATTAATGCTGTTGTGTGCGGTGAAGAGTGCATGCACAGTACCGATGCCCAGCTGTGGCGTAGTCGTGCATAGCATGAATTACAGAAGAACAATTTTTCTCGCATTACTAGGAGGTGCCAGGATCCCGTCGTCGAGTAGCTCTTGTGTTGCAGACCATTGTGAACACAGGAGGACTGGGTCTGACTGTACAGCAGTAAACAGTGCTTTCACTGAACCCGAACTGGAACTAAACCGAAAAAAGAGTAGCATTTACTGGCTCACGACAAAGGAGTTAGAACATTTGTTGTTGGTAATCTGCAGTCAATGTCATTTGGTGCCGCCAATCTGGTAATCACCCATGCACTTTGCCCTCGCAGACCAATCACAACACTACAAGCCCGCTATCTATGGTCGCTAATTGTCACATTTGTGGTCTTAGTTCTTGTGTGTCACTTAAACATGAAGCCGAATGAAGTCTTGAATAGCCAAACATACATTTGCTTCTCCTAAACAAGTGCAGTATATTTTTTCCCCATTGCTTAAATTTTTGTTGTTGATCTGTGGTAAAGAATGTAACAGGTTATCTGCTGTTCCTTTTATTCATTTTGTTCCTTTTGCTGTTATCTGCTGTTACTTTTTTAGCTTGCCTAGATCAGTTCTGAGAATTGGTTATATCTTGTGAGGAAAATAAGGCATGCAAAGAAGGTAGCACTAGCAGGAAAATATCCCCGGTTTGCCTGCAGTGTGTACTGCACGTCCCATTCCGGCTTTCCTGTGGGCAAAACATCATGTAGAAAGCTTCTACTGTTGACATCACTGTGCGACAGATATAAACATGAAGCTGCCTCCCCATACTGAATTCAGATGTCATTCAAATAGCTTCAACTTCCACAACTGAACTAATTATCAAGTGTTTTCATCATAACAGATTCTGTCAGAGAAGTACGTATTTGAAAAGAGCTACAGTTATGTCCAGTAATAAGCTAAAACAGCTTCTGCATTGAAATTATTTGCCACAAAAGTGATGAAACATAGGCCATCAGTTTGAATGGTTTGATTGTCAGCTGTACACCACAACATATACGCCTCGAGCTTCGCGATCGCTGTGCCGCCTGCCGCCGCTTCTCCGCGGCGTTGACGGGATGTGCGCTGCGTGGCTGATAGGGGCTCGTGCAATGTTTTGGTTCTGTTTCGCTTCTTTTCGCCTTTCCGCGCCCTAAAAAAAACTTGTTATGGTGACGTCTATAAGCAAAGAGTACGTTTAGGTCACTTAAAAAGCAGCTGCGTCTTCGTAGAGCACGCGATCGCCTGCAAGAGCTACCCGCGGACGCGGTTCTGCGCGCATCATCGCCGCTCTTCCGGGCGTCGGCGACGGTAGCAGCATATCACCCCTGTCACCTCCAAATACGTCAGGCACAAATGAATTATACTGTCGCCTCGTTTAGACCTGATACTGGCACAGTGAGAGGTTGGTTTCATTTTGCAGCGTGGACAACGAATGCGGCTTTGTATTGAATATATACGTAGCAGAAAAATATGTTTCGGGGATGTGATTAGCCAATCCCGGACAATAACTTATGCATTTTATAAGAATATAAGCCATGCGAGAATGTTAAGTATATTTCAAGCCTGTACGTCGTTAAATATGTGCCCACACATGCCTTATAGCAAGAGCCAAGGCAATCTAATATGAAACCACCGAAAAATACATGCTGTGTAAGTGCGGAAGAAAAATAATAGCTCTAACGGAAATGAAAAAAAAAAATACAGTGCAGCTTCTGATATGCTAAAGACGGTTGTCAAAACTTAAGCCAGGTAGGGCTCACCAGACCAACTATACGTGAAATGCACCGCTATTTCGCGAGACGTAGGTGGGGGGTAGGGGAGGAGGACGCTTTGTACAAATGCGGAGCGGAATCAAGCAAAGAACGTTTTGGTAATCACACACGTAAATCTCGCGTTCACTGTCGTTTTGTTTCTCGTCTTCAACGAACACCTCATCGTTCGGCGGACGCATTTTTGGAAGTATACAGGGTAGGCAGTTCGCAAGCGATGAAAGAGTGGGGTATGTGATACGGCCCTCTGATTTCAGTTTCTCCTTTATTCTGCAGGCTCCCTGTGCCATGTGACGATATTTCGAAGAAGCGTTTAGTCGCGGACGCTGATTATATTCTAAGCCAGTCTGAACGCTGGTCGCAGAGGATATAAGTAGCAGACGAATGTTTGCGGGCGCTCACCTCACAAGAGGACTCTTAGTCGTGTGCTGATCCCCGAGTATAATTCTGCGTTATCCGTTCTACTTACGTTGAATATTCCCGAAATTAACACACACTGGCTTGTAAATGGTGGTGACCAATATATGAGGTATGTTATTGGCAAAAGTAACTGGCGTGCTGTCAGGTATGAGTGTTCCGCTGACTATGTAAGCGCACAAAACTGATTTACATCGTAGTCGTATACCCGTAGCATGAACATCACAGGAACGGGTGGTTATGGAGACACTGCTAGTAAATTCAGGGCAGTGTAACTACGATCAGGTCCATGCATACGCCGGTTCCGCGACGCTGGCCTGTGACACACACCTGGCGCTTATACAGACCGAATATACCACACTAACATCGCGTCAGAAACATTTACACTCTCGTAAACACACCCCATTTGCGAACAGAGTGACTGCTTCACATAAACATGGATTTCGAACGCCCGCAAACGCTAAATCTCAGTCGTGAACATACCGCAAAAGCAGCGGCGACAGTGGGGAGCGGGACGGAGACTCCCGCGCCTGCTTCCGAAACGGGCCGCTAGAGGGATTTCAGTGGCGCCCCTACAGGCCGCGCTCGAGGCGTATAGGCCTGTGATTTTCCCCAAAAATAGTACCCTGGGGTAAACTTGTATGTGCACATAGCACTGTTACTAGTAGTGATGCCACAGGTTACCTACACTTTGCCCTGTAAGTGTATGTCAGTGAACAAAAATTTTGTTTCGCTTAAATGTGTTAACGTCTGCACACCTATATGTTGTGTAAGTCACAGGGGAAGAAGTTCGAGGACACCGAAGCACTTCTTATGGGTTTGGAATGCAAAAGCACTAGTGTCCCATTGCACGCATGGTTTTCTCCACAAGCAGCTGTTGGAACTTCTTGCCGAGACTGGCCTATACACCATTCTGTAGGTCATGAAGCCGCTTGCATCCCCTCACTTTCCTTTTTTTACCCCTCTGTTACTTTGATGCCCTGTGTCAAAATTGTGCAATAAATAAATAAAAAGAATGCCACAGAGTGTTCCTTCAAGTGGGTATGTTCACATCACAGCTTATAGGAACTGGTGAATTCACCGTGAATTTTGACAGCACCTTTCATTATCAGTCGCCAGTCCCACTCTGTCGGTATGTGAGAATTTGGTTTGTTATGAGAGTAAGGGAATTGGCCATGAGCTTCTAACAGCGGTCATTGTCATTGTCACCTTTTGAGAGAGTAAATGTTTATTGAAAGGAAGAAGAGGCCGGCCTAAGAAACTACTTCGGCCTGCTATTTCCCATTGGGGGAATGAAACTGGGGACAAAAAGAGAACAGAATGAATATGGAAGGTATGAGGAATGACAGTGAAATCGGCAAATGAACTATGTACAAGCAGTACAACCAATAAACGCCTCATGTACAATGGGACGCTGAATCAGATTATTACAGGGCGAGTGTCCAAGTGTAGTATTAATGCTGCCCCAAGGATCTTTCGCTCACTAGAGTACTTTGGACAAGCGCTAAGCAAATGTTCGATAGTTTCAGGACAACCACACAGAAGGCAGTCCGGGCAGTCCTCGCGTCCGATTGTGTGGATACTTTTAGGTCAATGCTACTCCAAGACGCAGCCGGTGTAGCAATGTCTCTTGACTTCTGCGAAGCCGAGGAGTGTGAGCGAGCTAGAACTTTTGCTCTGCATCGAGCCTGTGAAGCCGTTCATGTCGATTCTGCGGGCCAAACGAATGCAAGGCTGTAGATTGTTTACGTGCTCGGTAGAGTATCGTGTTAGCATCTTGCCGTGTGATGGGTATAGCCAAGAGAGTTTCATTGTGGTGTGTCTGCTGGGCTTCTGCATCTGCCAATGGGTTTGTGAGAATTATGCTTGCATATGTGAAGTTGCAGCCAAATGCGATTTGGTGGAACAGTCAATTGGTTCTGATGGCAGCTGTAGTCGTTGCTGGCTAATCCACCTGAGTTGGTATGTCGTCATGCCAATATTCATTTTACCCTGTCGTTACTACCGTAATGTCGACCCTCTTTACGTGCCAAGCAATGTCGAAATCACTGTACATTGAGCTGCATGTACCAGTTGTCCGTGTTTTCTAAGTAGAAAGCCACAACGCATTCACAAGGCCCACTTTCATCTGGAACCATAAAACACACTGGCGACGGGGATGCGTACTGGGATCGCATTTTAGACGTGTATTATTCCCATCCAATCCCGAATTTTAATAAAATAAATCTGAGAGCTGACACTATAGCTGATTAGCGATCGCAGTGACATAGTTTGCCTCGGGTGATAGATAGAAGTCAATCTGGCATAAAGCATGTACAGACCTACAGATGTGCATTTAATGTTGAGTTTAAGTGCAAGGAAAATCAACCTTTGTCAGCCTGCAACCTTCAGTTGTTAAAATTTTGGGAAATATGAAAGCCTAAAATTGTTAAGTTGAATGAAAAGCAGTAGAACTTACACTGATTGTTGTCTTGAAAAGTGTTTTTGGTCCTCCTGCTAGTTTCTACCTTTAATTGTATGTGTGGTGAACAAAACTTCATGTAAAGTTCATTTCAATAGCCAACACGCCCCTCCACCATGTGTGTAATCATTTCCTTAGCCAGTGCAGTATTGCATTCTGGGTCAATTTTCCTGCTTGGAACTTCTTCTGATTATGCTAGGTGGCAAGTTGAAGGTGAACTTGAGTGAGTTTGTGTTGTGGGTGCCCAAGAGTTTTTGTGAGGGTGTAAAGGTGGGCAGGTGAAGGGCCATTTTGTAGGCTTTCCATGGAAACACTGGTTCCAGAAACTTTTTTTTTTGCTTTCCAACCAATTCTGATGAAACTTCATGGGCTTGTTCAGTTTTTTTGGCTGATTTAAAATATCTAATTAGTTTTGATGTGAGGCAACTAGTTTCTGTGTTAATTAGAAGAATTCCTTGATTGTTTTTGAGAACAGAAAAAAAACTTCAACAAAAGATTGCCAGCAAGACATGAATAGATACCAGAAGTTGTGGAGAATGGAACATGGGAAGCAGTTTTTTTGTTTTGCAATCACATACAAGTTTACACCAATTCTAACTTCTAGGTTTGAACTACTACTGCTAACCAATTAAAAATAATGCTAATTAAACAACTACTGAAACACAAAATGCAAAATCTGCTTCCCATATCGCATGGTTTACACATTCAGCTTCACAGTGTGAAAGAAATGATCATTTCTAGTTGCACTACATGCTGGGATGTACTATCGACGTCAAATGAAACGCGAACATGAAAATATGAACCAGAACGTGCAAAATCGAAAAGTACTGTTCGTAAAGTTCATATAATGGCTTGCTATTGGTATGTTTGAAAATCCACTTTTTCCAACTTTGTTTTTGTAACTAAGCGACGCATCATTTTAACTTGCATGGAAAGAAATTGCGCTATTTGTGTGTTCAGGTTCATATTTTCGTGTTCACGTTTCATTTGACGCCGATAGTACCTCTCGAGAGTTTTAACTGCGATACCACTCGAGGCGAAAAAGTGTGGAATTATGGGAAAATAATTATTTCTTTATTAAAATCGGGCCTCTATGGCTTTTATAAGTCGGTGGCCCTGTTCCACATATGGAATTCTTGGAGGAAAAACTGCAAATCAAGAGAAAAGTAATACCTGAAAAAATGCTGCTTTGGGCAATTTTTTGGTCCCAAAGACCCATGTTCCCCCTTAACATATCAAATTTTCTTAATTCAGGGGGGTTCGACTGGAGTATAAGTCATCCTGTAGGTGATGCGACTAAGCAGCAGGGCCTGTTTGAGCTTGCTTGCAAGATTCATCCTCTCTGAGTACTGCGTGTTGGTGTCTTAGACATTGAGTGAGGCATGTAACTTGCGAACATGCGTTAGTGAGTAGGAGGGTAAGGGCAGCACTCGGGCCATCATGATGCAAAGGAACGCCAAGATTACACAGAGCAGAAACTTGGGGGATAGGAGTGTTTTTAATCGCCAGAGTAGAATTTGATGGGGTTTCGGCAGGTCTTTCTCGCATGCGTAAGCGAAGCATCAGTAGTGCAGACTTCTCGGCTTGGCAGCGTAGCCCTTTTGGTATGAGATGCGTGTTGATTGTATCTATAGCTTGCTGTAGGGTGTCGTGTCGTCTCCAACTGACCTCGAATTGTCCACAGTATGATGTTGTCGGCATAGAGAGTGTAATGAAGGTCTGAAATTTGGTGTAGTCTTATGGGTGAGTGGAGTAATTAGCATTGCAAAAGAGAGGTGATGTAACGGAGCCTCCAGAATTTTTTCTTCGCCTTTTTTGGCTGTAACAGCGCGTGTTGAGCGAACAGTCCGGTACAAAAGCCAAACATGGCATAAGGATACTGTCCGCTTGTTCAAGGTGCGTGGTGATTTGTGTATGTACCAAGTGTTCAAATATGTTTTGCCAACAGAAGAGGTACAGGCGTGTAGTCCTTGGAGGTTTGTGGATCTTCGGTATGAGGGTGATATCTGCTCGTCCACTGTGCAGGCAATTCAAACAGTGCTTGTGCGGGCTGTTGAGTTAGATAACAAAGCTGTTTTTCTTTGTAATGAATTCCTTGCTCTGGCTTGTATTTTTTTTTGTGTGCACTTTCATCCTTTCATGCTCTTTTATTACCTTTTTTGGCCCCAGTCCTCCCCCGAAATGAAATCCTGGATACGTAACTGGTGGGTGGATGATGTTGCACCAAAAGATGTTTTTTTTTGCACCCCCACGCTCACGTGTCTTTCCCTTTGAGCTCCCATGCCACTATAAACTTGTAGTCCCTGTTTCGCAAACAATGCTGAATGCATTTGCAGAATTCCAACCTTCAAAGGTCGTCATCAGTGGTACAACTGACAGCTGGGCATTTGGGCACATGTAGACATTAAATTTGGGTTTTGTTGAATTTATTTTGAGTGTTCTATTATCCTTCTCTGTCACTGAAGTTTTCTGAAATATGCCCAATTAGCAATTAGCTCATGATATTTTGCAGCACTAAATTCACTTCAAGTAAATCCTATGGCTAGTTTAGAAAATGTTGAACTCCGATCGGTCCGGAGGAGGAGAAAATAACTTTATGCGGTCGAAAGGGGAGGCCTATTCAGGCCTGTGGCATTCTAGACGACAGCCAAGATGCCTTGGCTTCTGGCGATGTCTTCCTTTGGATGGCCCACTGTTGGATTTCAGGCTTTTCGCTGTGCGGCACTGTTTCCCATTGCTCCTTACTAGTGATAATAAATGTTCCTTTTGAATTTTCGAACCCATGTCTCTGTATACAGGGGCGTTCCCATAGCATGCGAGCCAAGGTCGCAAGCTTTGGGTAGTGTTTACATCCAGCGTTGTCTATTTCCAAATGGAAGGGCCAGTACAGCCTTGGGTTTGGATAAGTGATCATCTGGAGACGTCTACACACCACTTCTTGTTTCTTGGTGAGCGAGGGGCCAGCAACCGAATGGCTTCGTCTTTCCCCTTTGTAGTGGACAAGCACGTCTCGGCGAGAACACACGCGATCTTTGGAGTTGTCTGTGGGATGTGTGCTGGGGCTCTCGGTGGGTGAGATCTCGGGCAGCCTCGTTGGCCCGTTCGTTGCCTTGTAGTGCCACATGTGCGGGGGTCTGGTGTTTTGGTTCATCTCGTGGCGGGTAAAGATCCTGCGCCTTCTGCTGGAAATTCTTCCTTTTGCAGATCGCTTGATGGGAATCGCTAATCATTTTCCGCACTTGGGTAGCTGCTATATAGGGCTAGGGCAAAGGCCAGTTCTTCGTCCTCCTTTGGCTGTTTGGGTGGAGCAGGGGTCAAGAACTTGGCTCGAGCAGTCGGTAGCGGCTGAAACCATAGCTCCACGTGGCTGTGTCAATACAAACAACGTGCGGATTTCCTCAAGTTCCTGGACTCGCAGCTCTCTCCGCAGGGGTGGAGATGTCGCCGACGGTATTCTCATATAAAATGCGCAGCTAGGCTGTCTAATAGGTGTCTGCTCGCGGCTATCTTGGTGAGGTGCTCTAGGTGTGCAGTGTGCACTGCATGGCTTGCACCTTGATTTGTTCTTCGAAAGTGTTGCGCACACCCAACGCGTCATATTTTTCGTTTGGAGCGTACATGGGTATTCCTAGGGCTTAGTCATACTCATTTCTTGATGAGGCTGCTTGGTTTGCAGTCATTTTAAAATATTTACGGAATTGTGGAGTTGTTAGGGGTTTGTGTGAGGGAGAGGCTGGAAGATGGGTACTTGTTGTTAAGGGGGGGATATGGCGATCCACCCGCCCCAGTTGACTGAATATTGCTTCAGTACAGTTCGCAAACTGGGGTCACTTCAAATCTAAGCTGAATAAACTTGTGCAAGCGCTGTTGGGTAATGAAATTGTAAGTTTAAAACTATATTATGACCCTTTATCTAAATTTCTGCGGAGGCTAAATAAATGATGGGAAGCGGCAGCGTCCCGCGGTGTCCTACGGCTACGGGTCGAATATGACAAGCGGGAGGTCGGCGGGGGAGCGGGGGCGATGGTACGATATGAACTAGACACTTCTAGCTTCACTGTACTATCAGATCCATTCGCCCCTAACGAGATCCGCGGCATGTTTGGTTTTAATAATCAGTATCCTGGAGTAGCTACCTAGCGATGATAAATAAGGGCAATAAGGGTATCTAAACAAATGGCGTAAACATGCACAAGCAAACCGCGGTATGTACGTGCGTTGCTTAAAATCAGCTGCCGACAGTTTTTACCTACGATTGCCTTTGTGCAGTCGCGCGGGCGCCAGCTGGCAAAATATTGACGCCCAGGTGCAACATAAGACGCGGGGCGCTGCGCGTTTCTCGCGCAAGCACGACCATTGCCCAGGTCAGGTTAGTTTTTCCAGACTGCTCTCACCCCAGCTGAAAATATGTTTTTTTTCTAGCTGGATTATTGAACCAGAAATTTCTTCTAGCTAGAAATTCAGTTTCTAGTTCATTTCTAGATGGATTGAGATACCGCTGCGCCAATTGCGCCAAACTGCGCCCAAGTGCTCTGGCTGCTACATCCTGCTACATTTCCTCTAAATTTGGCGATCCTGCGCCCAAGGGTGTACGCCGACTTTCATAAATGAAACTACTTGAGTTTCTCCATTGAAAGCGGCATCGCGGTGCACCTGTTTTCAGGACGCAATCCGAGCCAAGTCAAAACAAACTGGCCCTTGTTGCGATAACGGCGATGATGCGTTTTGCGGCTGGCGCCCCGTAGGCGTTGTTAAATCTCCCCCCTACCCGGGACTGTTAATTCCGTGCAGTGCGCTTCGCACCTATTGGACTCGCGAGATCGGCTGCCGCCGTCGCCACCGTCCGCCTCGCGGTCTTCGGGCCGCGATATGCGTCGTGATATGCGTGCCGTAGTCGTGAAGTTCGGCAACTACTTCAGGCGTCGCGAAATTGCCGTACTCGCTCGCCAATGTGCCCCGACAGCGTAACCAGGTGTCTGCGGAGTTGTGCTGGAAGAAAAGTAGGCAAGAGATGAGGACGCGGAGGAGTTGTAGTTACAGTGGAATCTGGATGATACGAATTTCTGATATAAGCCCCGGCGAAATCACACTGTTTGAAATGGGAAAAAAATTGGCTCTTTCGAACGGACCTGCGGTGCTCGGCGGATGATAAGGATTCGGGGAGGCGCCCGGCTGCCGAGCGAGCAAGCTACGGCGACGTACGGGCTCTCTGCCCTCTTTGCGCTCTTTCTCAAGGAACGGCCAAGCTGTTTTCTGCTCGCGAAAACGCGCCGCGCACTCCACAGGCACGCTGACACCGCCGCGAAACCGCCCGCACGCTGCGCGGGGCGCGGCCGGCCGCGGAGTTGGGCGCGCGCTCCGGGCGAGCGTACGCCCCGGCGGGGCGGCTCGCGACTGCGCATGCACAGTACGCTACATAAACGCCCCGGCGATGCGGTGCTACGCACGCAACGGCTGGGAGCGTATGCTCCGGGGCGCTTGCGAGGCGGGGCGCTGCGGACCTGCTGGGAGGCCCCTTGCTTTCAAAATGGCTGCTGCCTCGGCGATGTCGGCGGCCGGTCGTGGCAGGAGGTTCCCCGACTGAAAACGCGGACCGTCGCGTGTTTTAAATGCAGAGCATTTCAGTAACCCACCATGTCACCCGCGTTGGCGTCCGTAGTCCGCGTCCGCATCGCTCCCCCTACACTATATAAATACTTGCCGGCGCCAGGTTTCGATCCTACGACTCTGCGGGCGGAACGCAAGGTGCACGGTACTCTACAGACTGAGCCACAAAGCCGACACAGAACGGAAGGTTACGAACGTGCCTTATATCCTTGACTCATTCAACCGTCGGCCAGAGGTGCGCCCTCTCCCCCGCGTCCTCCTCGCTTTCTCTCTAGGGTGCCTGGATGTTCCTCCTCGCCCGCCCCTCCGTGAAGGGTGGAGACATTCTTTGCAGGGTCCCTCGCCGCCTCGACCGGTTTTCGGAGCCACCGACCGCCATTACGAATCCCGCTACTGCGGCGGAACCGCCGAATTGTGCATCGGCCGACGTGCTGTCACTGTGTGGCCGCGATTAGCGGCTCAGAATGCCTGGTTGCTGCGTGCCTCTGTGCACAAACCACTGCAGGAATGGTTGGCGAATGTTTCTGTGGTGGTATCTTGTGCAATATTTTTAATTGATCAAGTGAAGGTGCTGAACCGGACACGTACTTTTGGGATTTCATTGCATCATTTTGAGTATTATAACGAGATGTGGCTGTGTGTAGCAAACTGGGAGACTTGCTGTTGTAATCAGTTCCCCTTTCATGACTTCTCGCTTTTGTTTGGTTGTGTTTGTTTGTTTTTAACTTTTTACCAATTGATCCCCAATTCTTTTACTTTTAATTATTAATCGATTGTGAATCGATTTTTCTTTTTTCTGATAGTTTTCTTACAAGTTCCCCTCCTCCATTTTTGGAGGTAGGTCCACTAGAGCTGTGCACGGGCCCGGGCCGGCCCGAAAGCCCGAGCTCGGCCCGACCCGCGGGCCGGGCTCGGGCCGGGTAGCACGCAATATTTCGGGCCCGGGCCGGACTCGGGCTTGAACCGAAAATTTTGTCGGGCCGGGCCGATCCGGCCCGGGCAGTTCCTGAGGCACGGCTATCCTGTGCAGCAAATTCTAAATTGTTGGCAAGAGAAAGTTTTTTTGTTGATATTTCAGGTAACGTGAAAACAAAAAAAAGGAAGTGCTGATTCACTACCGCGCCGTTAAAAGACATGATAAAAAAACGATTGCACTTAGAAAGCCTTCACATCAATAAAAGAAACGTCTGGGTCCCACCAGCTTAGTTCGTGCTGCTGAGCACGAGGTCGCGGGTTCGATTCCCGGCCGCGGCGGCCGCTTTTCTGATAGAAGCGAAAAGCAGAAACGCCCGCGTGTACGAGATTTCGGCGCGCGTTAGATCCCCAGGTGGTCAAAATTAATCCGGAGCCCTCCACTACGGCGCGCCTCATCGCCTGCGTTGCGTCGGCGCGTTAAACCCTACAATCAATTAAACCATCAGCTTATTGGGAGAGAAGGGGCCAGGAAACGAGGACACTCCAGCCACCGACTACAACATGATTGTAGTTTCTCTCTCCTTTTCGAAAACAAACAGAACAAACGTGGCCTGGATTTCGCAGTGTGTGCAGAGTTTGAAGAACCAATTTTCTAAGCAGAGCCCGTAATTATTTCGCGTAAGAATTTCTTTAGAGCCATGACTAAAGGCAAGAAAGAACTGAAGCGCAGATAAAATCATGCTGCCAACGTAACTAGAGGGAAAGACAAAAATTAAACGGTGAAACCGGACGCATCGTCTGATCAAATTTCAGCAAGGAATGGAAGAACGCAAGGTGCAATATCTGTTGAAGAACTACAATAATAAAAAAAATCCCCTTACTCGGAATCATTTAAGGTATCCTCGGGTGTGCCTTGATTTCGAAGGCTGGCAAATGAAGTTACACGGCTACCGAAAAAAAAAAAGCTTCTAAGTGAGGATAAGTTGTACAAAGTTCGATCCAAGTTTAAAGGAAATTTAAATCTTAGACAGTCGTATTCGCTTTGTGCTTACGCTTTTTAGGTTAACAACAAACATCTTCAAGTTCATGTTAATATCCTGTCGGACTAGGGATGATATTTAACAACACTCTGGAGGGCTCGGGCCGGGCCCGGGCCGTGTCTCTATCGGGGCGGGTCGGGCCGGGCCTAGAAATTTCGGCCCATGCACAGCTCTAAGGTCCACCCCCTCACCCAAAATTAACTTCTGCATTCTGCGCCCCTATTTACTGTACCTATTAAATGGCTTCGCCGATTAGGCATTTTTGTTCATTTACAAAGCGTTTACATTTGGTGCTTCTTGGCAGATTTTTCTTTTTTTTTCTTTATGTGTTAACCGCAGTGCTTTAGATAAGCCTCTGCTATTTCGTCCATTCACTTTTAGCTTTCGTTTTCCCCTTGGAGAAATAACTACATACACTACTACAACAACTGAGTCCTCGCTTCGCCATTTGCGCATTATCTTGCATATACAAGGTATGCTTTTTGCGGCTATGATTTTCGGCAAAGAAGGCTCATGATTAATATCAGTTAACTGCGAAATCAGACAGACTTAGTGGAAGAACAGGGCGATTCATGTAACATACCTCTCCCGCGAATTCTTTTCACAATACATTGCCGGTCGAACGCACTTATATAAGACGCAACTTTTTTCGCAGATGAGATTTAACACCAAAACTAACGATCAAGAAGCGAGCCTCATTGATGCTTTATTATGCGTGTTACATTTAAAGGTGTAGAGACATTGCGCTGACTTAAGTTTACAAACAAAAAAGTAGGAGACGCACGTATAGGCGGTGGGCACGGATGCGCCTCTGTGTGCCGTGTTTCTCCCGCTATTTCGTCTTGTCGACTTAGCTAGCGCAGTGTTTTCACTGTTAAGACGTACAAACAAGCCCACAAATAAGTTCTCCTTCCCTCTGGAAGCGGTTTGTGGCCACGGAATGCGTGTGCATATAAGAATCCGATAGGACATCCCCGTGCTTGTAGCGCGCTGCCCCAGCGGCGGGGTTCAACATGGCGGCTTCCGTAGCAGACGACGCAGTTGTCTCCACCCGTCACGGAGGGGCGGCGAGGAGGAACATTCAGGCACCCTACTTCTCTCCGCTCGCAACGCCCTCTCTCGCCGCGTTCGGTTCGGGCGCACAACAGGTGGGGACGTGCGCAACACCCTCTCTCGCCGCGTTAGGTTCGCGCGCAAGAACAGGTGGGGCGCTCGCAACGCGCTCTCTCGCCGCGGTCGGTTCGCGCTTAAACCACATATGTCGTTCGCGCGCGCTGCGGTCGCTAACATCTGTGGCGTGATCGTGACGTCAGCATCACGCGTTCGCGTGGTGGCGATTTCGGCGCTATAACACTCTCTCGCGAGGGGCATTGGATTGGATTCGATTGGATTGGCTTGGATTTGGATTGGATTGGATTAAAGTGGATTGTGTTGGATTGTGTTGCGTCATAGCCGCGCCACGTTGCGTCATAGCCGCTCCACGTTGCGTCATAGCCGCGGCAGGGGGTTCACGGCACGTTTCACCATCGACTTCATCGACAATGTCTACGCTGGAAGACAACAATTACAACAACAACCAATACGTAATAAATACGACTTGCAGGCGCCCCCCCCCCCCCGCAGAAATGCTCTGCATTTGATCGTGCCCCTCGCGAGGGGGATGTTTTTTTCTCGTTAGGCGACAACGTTTCAGTTCCAACAGGCATGCAGACCAGAAATGAGCGACCAAGGACAACCTGGATGGCTCCCGAAGCGGGCGGCGGTGTTTGTGTGCGTGTCGCGGCGGTGGAATGCGCGCAGTGTTGGTGCAGATCGGCGGCCTCCATTTAGGGAATTCAAGAATTTTCGCCTGCGCCGTCGTCGCGCCCTCGGGTGCGAGCCGAGGACGTTGCGCTACCGTGTGAAACGTCAGGATTTGTAGTTGGACTCCACGAATAAGAGGAAGTGAGTAATAGGAACGCATCGTGCATCTTATTGAGTTGCTACACCCGGGTGAAGTGTATCACTAAACCGCCGTGCCAGCCTACCCGCTGTTTCATTTTGCGTGTCGCATTAGCGTCGCATGCCATGCTCAGTTGTATTTGTCGCATGGTCCTGCCATATTTCAGAGCTTAATAAAGTGAGTATCCCGAGCATTGCGTGTTGCTTCAAAACTTCGGCGTCGCGCGGTTGAGCAAAACAATCGCGACGGGTGTATCATATTTTTGCCTAATACTGAATCAAGGTACGAGGGTATTTTTTATCGTACTTGCAAGATTTTTACAATCGAAACCAGCATTAACGCATTGAAAAAAAGAAAAAAAAGAAACGCCGTCCAGCTACAGTTTGCCTTGGTTAGCCACGTAAAAAAGTTAAATTTGGGTACTTCGCGTTGGGTTCAACAGGTGGCGCCGCAAGGTTAAATTTGGGTACTTCGCGTTGGGTTCAACAGGTGGCGCCACAAGCGTTAGCGCATGGGCGCGTCGCGACGAGCGTACGCTCCGCTTTACGCCCAGCAATACGCTAACGCCCGGAACGCCCAACTAAATCTGTCTAATACGGCGGCGGATACGGTCGCGAAGTAGTGCGGGGCGCTCAAGAGACCGCTTCTAACCGCTCTTTAAAATGCCGCTCAAAGCACACACGAAGTTTCTTGTGCAGTAAATGAACTAATAATGGGAGCGAAACCGGTGGTATAAAACATCATCCGCGCCGCTAGTAAAAGCGCCCAGGAAATATTTGTCAGGGTGCTAAGCCTAAACATCTCCGGCGGAGCCAGCCGGCTGTCTTGAGTGCTTCGTAACTGCCGCCATGAGGCGCACGCCTTCACATTGGCGCAAGTCGTCAAGCTCCTCCCACTGCCACGCGCGTCGCGCGTAATAACACTGCTGGAGAACACCGTGATGAGGAGACAAAAGTCCAGAAAGGACCGCTCGGCGACATGGAGGTTAAAAAAAGAGCATAAAAACGCCACGGATTTCGTCACGCGAAAGTAAAAAAGGAAATAATCGCAAACTTGTTTTAGTGCTTAATTTTTTGGTCTGTGTTATTCACACGAATTTCGGATCATGGGTATTGGCGGTGAGATCTTTGAGTGGCGCCCCCTGGCTCTGACGTCGGCTTAGGGATTCGCGCCGCTGTCGTCTGCTACACTCCGCTTGTGAGGGGCAACAGTGCCTGGGCTAGAAATCGCCCGCTTCGTTGCTGTAGTGCGTTAAAAAACGTATTTCTAGCGACTCAGTTATTTTGCCAGCTTCTGACGCATCTGAATAATTTGAAGCTGTATCCCCCACAAGTTTGCAACACACGAAGAGATAGAGAACAACTTTCTTCAGAGTATCGGTCAGAAGATCGTGTGTAACTCATCCTTTCTTCCTTATTCGCGAGGATCACCGATCAGAGCTTCTCGATAAGTATCCAAAATACGTAGGCTTCCCTGCAGTATTTTTGAGATGCTATATATGAAGACTCAACAGTCTAATACTACGTACCAAGCAGCGGCCTCTACACGCTCATCGCATAGCAGGAAATAAAGCGGCTTTCTTCTGTTTCTTTCGTTGTTGTCTTGTATACGATTAAGGTTTATTGCTTTTTTTTTCTGCCCAACGCATTAATTTTTCTGCGCCGTCACCAACTTCATATTAGCAGGTTTCGGGATGTTTGGGAGCCTCACAAAGGTCGTGTGGATATTTCCTTCATTTTGTATGGCATACATTCCCTTCTTCACAAATTGGCTTTCATTACGGCTGCGTGCAAGAAGGTGCATATCCGCAACGCGCTTTGTTTATTCACATGCAAATACAATGAGAAGGTTTGTGCTACGCCACCGCGATCGCGCCCTAAACAACGCGTTACACAGTACTCGAAGGCGGCTTTTGTGCTCCGAATCTCTATCGTAATTATATCGTTATCATAACGAACTGACTCTCAACTCGAACAATGATGACATGATTACGGTGTTGAAGGCATATGATATACTCGCTAACTAACGTAATAAATAGTATACCTGCATATATTACAAGACTCGAAACCGAAGAAGAATTCCAAGTAGCTCTTTATTGCTTTTCAACCCTTCCAGGAGCGAAGAACAAATCCTATTCTACTCGGGATGGCGTTCTATGATTACAAGAAAATTACTTTTACTCTCTTGTCCTGGACTGAGGACCCGGCCCACTAACCAGATCGATTTAATTGTGAAACAAAGTTTTCCCCTCCTCCCCTTGCTCCTCCCCCTCCTCTTGAGTACAGTTTTCTTATAACGCATATCCGATTATCGGGAAGATATGGCTGTGCAAAATGTTCCGAAATATCCCTCCAGGTCTTAACAAACATATATGTGTTTTATATAAATTTAACGAAGACGTGACTCGTTTTGCTCAATAAACCTCCATACTGGTTAGATGCCTGGTATAGAATCAGCACGCGCGTATATACACACTGGGTTATTTGGAACTCAACCTACAGTTTTTGCAGTCTATAGTGCATGTCGGCAAACTTTCATGCCTTGACAACGTAAAGTGATGTGACAAAACGCGTTCGAGCGTTCGGCAAGGTTGCAAAAACTGTTTTACCTTGCATATGATTACCGGGAATCGTGATGCCTTCTGCCAAAGCCGACAGCCCTGAAGGCCTAGAATTTGTTTTGGTCTTCCATTTTCGCTGTTGTCGGTTATTAGCAGCTGACTGTTCCTTTTGTTCGAATGCTTACATGAGAAGCTGACGCCTAGCTCCGACTCTTCGCGCTCCGCACACGACCGGCTTCGCAAGGAATGGGGTGGCGCCGGCAATGTTTCTCCCGTAGCGGTATCCAAAACTATACTTTAATTGACACCATGAGCTAGTGTATGCGATTTTAAGCCTATTATTATGATAAAAAGTTACCCACACGCCAATTCTGGTGCGGACAAGCATCAGACGTTGACCGAGCGCAAAGAAACAGCAGGGAGAGCGATCCTCAGTGAAGCAGACGACAAATGCGAGAATCCCCAAGCTGACGTCACGGAAGCGCGCTTCGCAGCGCCGCCTGTGTTCGCGCTCACCGCCAATATTTTTCGCGGTGCTGCGAGATTTGTATCATCGAGATTTTACATGAGAATTTGCAAAGTGCAAGGGTGAGAAAATGGTATGCAAGGGCAGGAAACGGTTACATAGTTCGGGCCGCGCGCCGGTGAGCGAGTACGGCAATTTCACGACGCCTGACGTAGAGTCACTAAATAAGGTTAGTGACACTAGCCTGACGCTGTGTCCGAGCTTAACGAGTACGGCACGCATATGACGATGCCCGTCTTAGATTTCACGTAGAGTTCATAGAGGCATAGAATTCACATACGTGGAAATTGAAGGTGAAATGCGCGCATGTGGTTTCGCAGGGAATTAACATAGTCTCGGGGTAGGGGGGGGGGGGGGGACTAGTTGGTTGCTTGCGGCAAACGTACCGTGAAGGGGCAAGATTCAGCCTGGTGCTGCTTGATATGCCAGAAGTGGCTGCCCGCTGCCTTTGTAAACAATAGCGCTGCTATTGGTGGCTTGTCATTTTATACCCTTACGGTGGCAGCGCTGACGCTGCTAAATAGTGATGCATGTGCAACACGGGGAAGAGCGCGATGTTCAATTATTCAGTCAAAGCCGTGGCACTACTGATGTTTTTGGTCCGTGCTCCCACGGTAGCCTTCCAATTGTGCTGGATTTTACATTTTGTGACGAACAATTTTTAGTTTGTTCATAGTCAATCTTCTATTGTGTAAAAATGAGAGCTTGTTTTTTAAATTTTTGTTGTGCAGGCCGCTGCACTAAGTCCAATGCAGACATCCTTCAGGAGACTGATGAAAATGGGGACAAAATATCCATGTGCAGTGTTCTTTAAATTTTTTTATTATCGTTGAAGGGAGTGCTTTTAGCGATTATCTATCATGAATGCAATACGTGTCTTAAAATTGCTTCCATCAACGCCTGCTCCAAAAGCTGCTCCAGAGCGGCCTAAGCCGGTAGCATCACTGGTCCAGCTAGAAGGAAAAAAAAAACCGCAAGCTGGAAATAATCGTTTCTAGCTAGACAAAGAATTTTTCTAGTTAGAAAGTTGTCGATTCCAGCTAGAATCTAATAATCTAGTCGGAAATGAAGCTGGAAATTACGATTTCTTGCTAGAAATGCTCTATCCATTTTCACGGGGGACGCTACTGAAGTTCGCGTAAATCCATATCGCGGCCTCTCAACGCCGAAAGTACACAACAAACGTCTTCGAATCGAGCACTGACATGAAATTTTCGTGTTACGTTTTTTTCGCTGCTATGCGTGCCTACCAGCCCACTAATCATAGAATGACAGATTAGACGGTCGAGCGCAGCGTAAACATTCATTTACGGCGTCGTTTATTCGTGCCAGTTTCGGTTTCGACTGAAAAACGCCGAGCGGCCGCCATGACAGGATGTATCACATGACGTCACCATTCTTGCCGCATCGCTGCCTCTCTGGAAGCGCGCGCGAGCGAGCGCACGCGCGCGCCCAGACCGGCCGAGGTCTTCGCCGTCCCCACAGGCCCGGGCAGCATGACGTCAGTCCCAAAACCATGACGTGTACACACGCCCGAGCAGCGCGCGCCAACCACAGCCAGCGCGTCGGCTTTGTCACGGGAGCCCCGACGTCGGCAGTTTGGGGCAAGTAGCACATGATGTCATGTCAGCCCGCTCTGGGCTTTCTCGTGCGGGCGAAGATTAAAATGGATTTTAAATATGTTTCGCTGAACGGTTGCTGTTGAAACTTGCTGGGAGATATCTCCTGATAAAAAGGAAGTGTTTTACATAGTTATCACAGCTTTGAAATTTCGTGTCAGTACTCCTTTAAAAAGTAAAAGCATTGCACGCACGTCATTGGACTCGCCGGCCAATAAGATGGCTCTAGCGGCGCCGGAGTGCACGGTGTGCCGGAGAGACCGTTTAAACCCCTTCCGCCATCCGCCGGGCGTTCCCGCCGCCGGAATGATTTTGACCGGAACGGAACGACCTCGCCGGAGCTGGAAATCGAGACCGGAGCTGGACAGCTCCTTCTTCCACTGCTCACAGGAAGGGTGCGCTATTATTTGAATTTTGGGGTTTGCGGAACACTCCCATACAGTGTTGTACAGGGTGCCCGGGGAAGCGCAAAATTTGCACAACGGGAAGTACTGAGTGGGATGGAGCAAGGGAAGTTTTGTCGGATGAGGAAACGTATTTTTTTTGGAGGAGCCGGAGGCAATGCTTCTGCCCTTTGGTTAGAGATTCATGGCCGGGGGGATAGATCATTCTTTGGCACTTATAGTACCCCGTTATGTCTTGATATGTGACCAAAGGACACTCAGTCTCTAACCTACACCCTCGTGTCGCCTGGCGGGATAGATCTCGGGCGATGTCGCGGGCGGTCGTGTTGCCCTGGAGGGTTGAGTGGGCTGGCGTCCAAACAACCTTCACTTTTCTTTCGGGTGGCCTTTGCGGCAGGATATCCAGAGCCGTCTTGGAAATTCCACCAGGAAGGAAGTTTTGGCAAGCTTGTTGCGAGTCCGTAATAATGGTATCCGCATTTGTCAGGGAGATGGCCAGAGCAATGGCCGCTTCCTCTGCCTGGGTAGTGGTTGTGAAGGGCAAGGTGATGCTCGTGAGGTGGTTCACCATTGAAGTAACCACGGCGGTCATGGCTCTCCTTCTGGCATAGTTGGCGGGGTCGGTGTAAACTGCGTGGTCTCGGTCCCTGTGCCGTTTGTTGAGAGTGTGCGCTCTTGATTCTCTTCTCCCTGCGTGGTGAGTAGGGTCCATCTTATGGGGTATAGGGGCAAAGTCAATGTTTATTCTTATTTTTGGAGGTACTTCGCGTAATTGCTGCAATTTTTCTTCGGGGGATGCCATTCCCAGTCTGGTGAGGAGACTCATCCCGCAGGGTGTTGTGCTTAGTCGCAGACGCTGGCTGGCGAGGTGGGCCTCGACTAGTTCGGCGGCCGTGTTATGTAGGGCCAATTGCAGAAGCCTGTCTGTCGAGGTACTAATAGGGAGCCTCAGAGCATGCTTATAGGCTTTCCTAATCATGGTGTCAATCTTGGCCAAGTCACCCTTGCCTAATATAGCGTAGGGAATGGTGTAGGTAATGCGTGAAATGAAGAAGGCCTCTACCAGACGAAGGGTGTCTGCTTCCTTCATTCCCCTCTCTTTGGTGGTTATTCTTCGGAGCATGTGGGTAATTTGTCCCGTTGTGTGACTGAGCCGGTTAAGAAGAATGGTGTTTGAACAGTCCTCTTGAAAAGTCATACCGAGGACTTTGATGTGAGGTGACGGTAGGATGGTATGACCGTCCAGGGTGATCTCGATGCCCGGATCTTGGACTTCCTTTCTTCTTCTCTTTCCGACCATAAGAAGTTCGGACTTGTGTGGTGAGCAGGAAAGCCCACACCTCCTTGCATACTCACTCACAGCATCAGTGGCCAGCTGGAGACGGTCCTGCATCTCGCCTACCGAACCCTTGCCTGTCCACTCTGTAATATCATTGGCATAGAAGCCGTGGTGCAGATCCGGGATGGCCCCCAGGGTGGTAGGTGCTATGTTAAAAAGTAGGGGTGATAAAACCGCTCCTTGTGGTGTGCCTATGCCACCCACGTCAATGGGACCGGAGGACAAGTCACCAAGCCTAAGTACGGCCTTTCTATTTGATAAAAAAATCTCGGACGTAATTGTAAGTTCGCGTTCTGCAGTCAAGGCTGTTCAGGTTGGTCAGAATTGCTTGGTGAGTGACGTTGTCGAAAGCCCCTTTCAGGTCCAAGGCCAGGATGGCTTTCGGAGTGTGGCGATTGGCTTGGCCCATTACATCTTCTTTTATCTGCAGGAGAATGTCCTGGGTTAAAAGATGACGGCGGAAACCAAACATGGTCGGTAGCATCTTGTTTGCTTTTGCAGGTAGGATTGAAGTCTTTCTAGGATGATATGCTTGAGTAGCTTCCCCACGCAAGACGTGAGGGTGATCGGGCGGAGGTTTTCGATGTCTGGCTTTTTCCCAGTTTTCGGAATTAAGCGTACCTCGGCCGTCTTCCACTCCGCGGGGAGCGTACCGTACCTCCAACAAGTATTCATAAATGCGGTTAGCGCAACCACCGAGGGCGTATCAAGATTCGCCAATGCCTTGTTTGTGGACTCGCCCCTTCTAAGCGCTGCGGCGTTAATCCCGCTGGACATCTGCCACTTTGGGCTCAGACCTCTGGCTTCTGACCTGGAGTTAGGATTGGTTGATCTGGGCCGGGAGTGGTGTTCCTGCGAATTTTTGCAAGTGCTGCCTTGACTTTGAAGATTTGAATGTCGCTGTCCAAATTGGGGCTGGGATGTCCTGTGTATTTCGGGAAGGGTGCAGTGCAAGATTTTGGTATATATCTTGTTTGCAGTTCTTGAAGGAGGTCGTCCTGCGTACCGGGGAACGAGTGCATAACAGTGGCCATTACTCTGGCGGACTCACCCTTGCTTTTTGTCGGGTCTATAAGGTACCTCAACAACCTCCATATCTTGGAGGTACTGAGGGTCCCCCTTAACTCATCACAGAGCGAGGGCCAATTTTCTCGACTGAGCTACACTGCGTACTGGTCCGCTTCTTCAGTAAGTGAGGCAATGCGTTTCTTTAATTTTCGGTTATGTCGCTGTCGCTTCCAACGACGAATGAGACTCCTACGGGCCTCCCACATGTGGAGTAGCCTGGGGTCGACGTGTGGTATTTGCGTCGTGCGGTGAACCTTCTTCGTCGTGGCTTTAATGTCGGCCCTGACTTCGCTGGCCCATTCCCCTATACTTTCAATTTCTTTCGGGGACTGAGTCTCTCGACGCTCTCGAAATTTGCTCCAGTCTGTGAGTTTCGCTTCCCCGACATAAGCACTGTAATTGTCCGCAAGGATTAGATTATGTCGTGGTCACTGCCCAGGTTCTCTCCAGTGTTACACCATCGAACTTCGTTAATGTTTCGGACGAGCATGAGGTCGGGGCACGTATCTCTGGTCACGCTGTTGCCCGTTCTCGTAGGTACTGACGGGTCAGTCACTAGCGTGAGGTCCGCCTCCTCGATGATGAGATTGAGTTTTGTGCCTCTGCCATTCATGTAGCCATAACCCCACAGGGGGTGTGTGGCATTAAAGTCCCCGACCACAATGAGTGGGTTACCTGCCGATTTGTTGACCGCCTGTTTAATAATAGAATGAATTTCAGACGTCTTGTGTTTTGGTCGGCAGTACATATTTAGTATGAAGAGACTGTTGGCCTTACCCGCGTTTCTCGTATCAGTTCTGACAAGATTCCTACTTCCTCTTGCTGAATTAGGGAGTGTTGAATTGCAGTTATGCATTTCCGTATGAGGGTGCTTGAATTATGTCTTTCGCCCGCAGGGGCACCTTGTCTATTCAAGGTGACAGTAGTGGCGACACCGCGAACCCCTAGCCCATGTGGGTTGGACCCACCCATGCCCGGGCTGTGCGTGGCTTAGCCGTGTCCAGGGAAAAGGGCATCCTGGTGACTGAGCCAATCCAGGGTTATTTTGGACCTTTACGGCCCCCTGGTGGCGGCAACACGCCACTTTGGCCCCTGCTTCCTGCAGACGGTACCCCAGGATTGACCCGCCCTGAAGAAAGCAGCCAGTCGCCTTTTCCTATCTCCCTAACTCTCTCTCTTTTTCTGTCCTGTCATCTTTCCATGGCTGTCCTGTCACCTACTCTTTTCCTGTTTTTTTCCTCTTACCCTCAGGCGACAAGGGTTAACTTTGTGCGAAATGGCCTACCTAGACCACTTTTCATAAAGTTATAGTGGCCACATATGGCTAGCGTGACTACCTGCACGCTCCCCTGGTTGGGGTCCGTGGTGGGCGGCCAGTGTGGCTACCGAAAAACACCAGCTATCCACATGGCGAAAAGCAAAACACCTCCTGATCGGTCCCTGAAAAGGGCCCGGACCGAAGTGACTGCACAGTACATCCCGCAAAAAAACAGTGACAACTTCGCACGATTCTTTGTTATTCAAGGAGTCGAAGAACCCATGCAGACGAAATCCCCCTTGGCAATACCCAAGGCGATCAGTCAACTAGTAGGGAAGAACTACAATGCTAGGAAACTCCAGAATGGTGACGTACTGGTAGAAGTGCACACCGGAGAACAAAGTGCAAAAATCATGGAGCTTTCAAAAACCAACGACACGAACGTGACAGTGACTACGCACCGCTCACTAAATTTCTCTAAAGGCGTGGTCTCCGAGTCCGAGCTGTTTCACTGCTCCAACGCGGAGATAGAAAACGAACTTGCAGAACAAGGGGTGGTTGCAGCACGCAGAATACTGATCAGGAAAAATGGAGAAGACTTAACCTTCAACTGTACTATGCCACCAGTCTTAGTAAATGCAGCGTATCTGCGTTGCAAAGTGCGACCCTACATTCCAAACCCAAGGCGCTGCTTTCAGTGCCAACGGTTTGGTCACGGGTCTGGATCCTGTCGCGGCAAACCCACATGCGCTAGGTGTTGAGGAAAAGCGCTCGAGAACGAAAGATGCGAAAAAGAACCCCACTGAGTTAACTGTTCTGGAACTCTGATTACAGGGACGCCCATAGGAAGCAAAACTGCGCATGGTCCCGTTTCAGACGCTACCCCACTGCCGAATGTCTAATAAACTTCAAACAACTCAGAGCAGAGGCACGCAAGATAAGACGGCAGTCGAAAAAGGCTTCATGGCAGGACTTTGTAAGTTCCATAAGTAGTAACGTAAGCTCAAAAACGGTCTGGGATAGGGTCAGGAAAGTGGGTGGAACTTAGAGTGCATTTACCATGCCACTTTTTGATGGTAACAAAGGCCTTGCCGAGCAGGCAAACATTCTAGCCGAATATTTTGCCAAAGTGTCCAGTTCATCCCACTACTCCGAATCATTCCTCAGGTATAAGGAACAGGCTGAAAGAGGAATAATTAAGATAAACTTATGTAATGAAGAAGCATATAATGCACCTTTTTCCATGGCTGAACAACACCTGGCGATTGCTCAGGGAAAAAGTAGGGCGGCAGGACCAGACCGAATTCATTATGAAATGTTAAGACATCTTACCCCAGGAACCTTAAAAGTCATACTGCATTTCTTCAATAAAATATGGTTTGAAGCCTACTTTCCAGTAGCGGGGCCAGGAAGCCAGGTAAAGACCGTAGTGAAGCCAGCAAGCTACAAGCCGATTGCCTTGACAAGCTGCCTTGGGAAATGTTTTGAACGGATGATTAACAAGTGACTCACACACTTTCTTGAAGAAAATCACATTATTGATACCCTTCAGTTTGGTTTCCGGGCAAGGCACTCAACAACTGACCACCTTCTCCATTTAGAAACTAAAATTAGGGAGTCCTCTGTTCAACGGCAACACTGCGTCTCCATATTTTTTGACTTGTTAAAGGCTTATGACACCACATGGAAACATGGTGTACAGGGATATGGTGTAAATCTACAGGGATATGGTGTAAAAGGCAGAATGCTTGGGATGTTGAAAAGTTACCTTTCCAATCGCTCCTTTCGAGTGAAATTTGGAACAGTATTATCGGATGTGTACACTCAAGAAAATGGCGTACCTCAGGGAGGTGTTCTCAGTGTTACGTTGTTCCTAATCAAACTAAACTCAATTGCACATGTAATACCGAAATCTTTGATGTATTCGCTTTATGCGGACGATATTCAGATCAGCTTTTCCTCGTGCAACTTAGCATCCTGCGAAGGCAACTGCAACTTGGCATAAACCGTCTGGTACAGTGGGCCGAGGAAATGGGCCTTTCAGTCTGTACCGAGGAATTGTGTTAGATCCTGAGCCGCACATTAAATCAGCCCAAATCCCTGTTCGAACTGAGCACAAATTTCTTGGTCTAATATTTGACCAAAAGTTAACATTTCAAAGCCACATTAATTATCTAAAACAAAAATGTCTGAAATCAATGAATGTGTTAAAGCATTTATCCTATAGAACCTGGGACTCAGATCGTACCTGCCTTTTGCGGCTGTACAACAGTCTAATTCGTTCCCAGTTGGATTATGGCTGCTTTATTTATGGATCAGGTCACGAATCTGTACTCAAAGCTCTCGACCCCATTCACCACTCAGGCTTGCGAATAAGCACGGGAGCTTTCCGGACATCTCCGGTACAAAGCCTGTGTGCAGAAACCAATCAATGGTCACTTAACAAACGGAGAGTACTCCTGGGAAACATGTACATAATGAGAATTCTTTCCTGCACCACTCACCCTTGTCGACAGCTGTTTTTGAAACCTCGCTTTGAAACTCTCTTTACCAACAAGCCTCGGACTATTCCAATCATGTTTTTCAGGTACCGCATTCTTAATGAAGCCCTTGACTTTTATGTAGATGATACCATGCTAGTCACCCACAGAACCGGTTATGCTCCATGGGAATACCTCAAGCCACAGTGTGACTTTTCCTTGCTGAAGTACAATAAGCACAACACTCAAAAGGAACTACTGCAACAAGAGTTCTTAGATATCCAGTTCAGGTATGCCGGATGTGCTACTTACTTCACAGATGGTTCTAAAGGAGAAAGGCATGTGGAGCAGCTGCAATTGGACCTTATTACGAAGAATGCCAACGGCTCAGACGCGACGCTAGTATCTTCACTGCCGAACTGCATGCCATACAGCTCGTTCTAAACAAAGTATGCACTGAAAGGACACCGCAGTCAATCATCTCTGACTCTCTCAGTGCACTAGCAGCCCTGTGTTCAGGAAACAAAACCAAAAATCAGCTTGTCCAACAAGTGCTTAACCAACTGATGGACTGTAGCAAAAATCACTTAGATGTGAGCTTCTGTTGGGTACCGAGTCATGTAGGAATTGATGGCAATGAAAAGGCAGATTCCCTCGCAGCCCAGACAAAAGAGTTCGAGGTGGCGGAAACTCGTTTACCCTACCAGGATTACAGATGGAGACTAAAATTATCAATAACGAAGAAGTGGCAGTCTGAATGGACAGAACTCAATGAAAACAAGCTCCACCTTGTGAAGCCGCACCTAAGAGAGTGGCAGAGCTGCAGACATAAAGAAAGATTTGTAGAGGTGGTGCTATGTCGCCTAAGAAGTGGGCACACGCGCTTGACCCACAACTTCCTATTGCTGGGAGAAGACCCTCCAGAATGTGAGCAATGTGGGAAGCGCCTTACAGTAATACACATACTTATCGAGTGTCCTAGTTACGAAAACAATCGTCGTGAATTTTTTTCCTACTTTTACAAATTTCAAATTCCCTTGCACCCTGCTTTACTGCTAGGCAAATGAACCCCTGGTTCCCTTGAAAAAGGTTTTTAAATTTTTGAGTGCCATCAAGCTTTTAGAGAAACTTTGATTTTACCATGTTACGTCATTTTTACTTAAGCGGTTTTTAAATTTTTGAGTGCACTCATCAAGCTTTTACAGAAACTTTGATTTTACCACTTTACATGATTTTTATGTGAGCCTTTTACCGTAGTGTGTTCAAAATATTTACCTTGTGTCTGGCGCATTATAGCCAAATTTGGCTGCTGCGCCAATAAAATTCAAATTCATTCATTCATTATGTCTTTCGGTGTCCCCGTGTGAAACATAGCCCGGTAGCTTTGCTGGCGCGTTTGTCTCTTGAAGTGCAATGACATCAGGAATTCCACAGCCGGACCCCATGTACTGCATTAGAGTTGCGATTTTGGGTTTTATGCTCCTGCAGTTCCGCAGCCATATTATTAGCTCCTGCCTCCTCTTGCGTTCATGCCATAGTTGGCGATGTCGGAGTTGTCCTGAGTTTCTTGCAGTGATAGTCGCGCGTACTGTTTATCTCGACGCGAATGTCTGGTCAAAGACTGCACACCTGGGCTTTGTAAGGCTTCTACACGATTGGTTATAGCGGCGTTTGACTGTTGAAGCTGGGCTGCGGTAGCGGCTAGGGTGGCCACCTGTTGTGTCAGTGCTCTTATCTGCGCCGAAACCTCCGCTGTAAGGTTACCTACCTGTTCTTTTATCATTTCGCCAACCATTTTGGTGATTGCCTCTGAGGATTGCTTAATTTCTTCTCTCATGTCTGATTTTAGCTGGTGAATTTCTGCCGAGTTTTCAACGTGTCCTTTGTTCTCGTCCACTTTGCAGCGTTAAGCGCAACCAAGTGGTTTTGAGTTTCTGCAGACAGGGTTACTGAATTCTTTGAGGACACAAATTCCTTTTTTTTAAGTTCTGAAGTTCGGCTTCCAGCTTAGAGCACTCAGCTTTATTCCTATCATTTTCAGCTTTTATCTGGTTACATTTCGTACACGCAGAGTTGGGGGCGTGAGCAGCGAGAGAAAGAACTTCAGCCCAGCTCACCTGTCCATTCTCTGGTTGTGGATGAGAGCTGCTCTTCCTTCTCCCAGATCTGGACCTCGATTTAGACTGGGAGCTCCTCGATGTGGTAGTTGTCGGGATAGGACCCGTCGACCTTGAGTTGCTGGACCGTCGCCGAGACGTGCTTCTTGAAGATCTTGACTGCACCGCCGGAGCTTTCCGCTCGATTCCACGCTCCCGATCCAGAGCCTTACGCCGCAGGATGTAAGGCTCGCAGAAAGGCTTGGGACATCCTTTGCTGGCTGTCAGATGGTTTCCCTTACACAGGGCACAGTATATAGGCTTGCAGTCGTGTCCAGACTGAGGATTCCGCAGTCCACAGAGCTCGCAGGAACGCATGTTCGGGTTTGGGCATACATCAAAGCGGTGACCCGTGGTGTTGCAGCTGCTGCAGTATGGCACAGTTTTCTTATAGAGGTAACACCTGACTTCAACTCCTTTGTAATACACGTAGAACGGCACTTTATGCCCAAGGAATGTGATCACAACTGCTCCGGTAGTGCCGCGGCGTCGACACGAGAGAAGCTCGTACCCTGGCAAGTACAGGTCGTCTAGAATTTGCTCCATAGTATAGTGGTTTGGAACGTCATGGATGACCTTCTTTGTCGACTCAGAGGGAGCGAGCCCGTAGCGATTAATAGGGTAGATCCGGCCACCAATGTTCAATTGTCGGATTTGATTGAGAGTCCTGGCAGCTTGCTGATGAGGCGTGCTCACAGTCAAGATATTCTGGGTCTCATCCACACAAATGAGCAAGTCGGCTTCGTGCCATGTAAGTTTTGCTTCTTGCAGAAGCGCTTCTGAGAGCTGGGCAGGGCTAAGCTTGGCGAGGGCTAGGCCTTCTTTCGGCCTAATGACAAGCTTGTAGTCGTCTTTCGGCAGCAGCGGGGGCTTAGGCTTCGCGTTATGAATGCTCGGCCGAAGTATCGGCCGCGGAGGGACAAGGCTCTGGTTCTTAGTGTCGCTCACCTTGGCTTTCCGTCTTTGGGCTCTGCTTACATTCAATATCCAGCTGTGGGTGAATATTTGAACCACATTGCATGTTGTCTTCGTCTTGGGTATCGTCGTGCTGCTTGCTGAGAGGTAGAGTCGAGGCCATGGCCGAGCTCGCCATCGCCACTGAGTGCGTGCTTGTACTAGGTCGAACGTTAGGCCCAGCACGGCACCGCCACGTCGGGAAGAAAACCGGCCATGAAAAACGGCACTAGCGGGCAAACCTTTGGTATGCACAGGGTCCTGATGACTTCACGCATAACGTCCTTATGCTTTCGCAAGGAAGTATTGAAGTAGCGCACTTCTGGAAGGTCAGTTTTAGCTGAGCATCGTAGACTTGGCTGTTCAAGTCGACGTCGTCTTCTTCTTGTCGAACCAGAACCGAACCGAAAACCAGAACTGAATCGGTATTTTTGCCGGAACTGAACCCGAATCCGAACCGGTATTTTTGAGCACGCTGAACCCAAACCGGAACTGAACCGAAAAAAGAAATAACGGTTACCGGTTCATGCCGAAACGGTTCGACCCTCCGTTGTTGATATTGCACAGTCAATGCAATTCAGGCCTTTTTTTTTTCTTTCGCGTACCATCAACTTCGTACTCGCTTGTGCACTCTCCCCTCCACACAATTGAACACTATCACACTCTATGTAACAACAGGGGAAATGAATGAGCACCAATGTAGCAATGATCTGTTGTTTCTGGAAGCGCGAGCATAGTGCAAGCTGACCAAGCGAAATGTCATTCTCGCAGCTTGCAGGGGATATAAAACGACTTTGCCCTTCCCTAGCTGCGAATTTATTGGAGCAATAAGGCTGCAGGAGTGCTCCACTGCGCAACAGCGGAAGCCCACACCCAATGTGTGCAATGTTTTTGCATTTCGTAAGTTGTTTAAAAGGTCCGACACCTGCAAATTGTTAATACTTGACAAGTGTGACCGCAGGAGCTGCTCAGTGGCTAAGCCGTTTGCTGCTGATGCAGTTAAATTTGTCTCTTTCAGATCTGCTTTTTTTCGAAGGTGCACTTGTACTGACTGCCCAACTCGACGTTACTTCTACTGCGACTATAAGATTCCGCAATGTAGCACATGGAACGATGGCCGGGGGTCAGACGGTACGATGACATACTGATTGTAATGCACACATCCGGTATTGCTATCTCAAAAGGAATTGCAGTGGTCAGAGCAATAATGCAGTGACTGAGCGTTCACTAAAGCTTACTTTTAACAAAAGTGTGGCTAACACATTCGATAAGGTGACAGCTAACAAAATATTCAGGGTGGCCAAATAATCTAATTCATTGGTAGTATTTATGTGCCTGTTGTAGGATTTTTCTGTTTTACAAATATAAAAAAAATGTGCACCATTGGTATTAAGCACTGGTATTTGAACGCGCCAGTACGCAGGCCTAAATTTAAGGCTTGCAAGGTTAGCGTGATCGGCAATTTCATAGCGACGATTTCGATTTCAACAAAAAGGAAAGGGCAGAAAATATATCCGACCGTGATATCTCTTGGCGGTGGCTTCATGAATAATCGCTAGGACAACATAAAGTCTGGGCGAGAAAGTAGGTGGTAAATCGTCGCCACTTCATCTGTTTTTCTAAGATCTCGTAATTGTTTAGAGTTTGCTTTGCAATTGCGCCCCTGCCCTTTGGGAACAGCAGCATTTTGAATTTTTGTTGGTATTTTGATTAGACTGTGTTTTTTAACAACTAAACATTTTTTTTCTAATTTCAGTGATAATTCAACTTGTCGAACCGGTTCGTGAGACGGTTCGGTACATGATTTTGTCGGACCGGAACTGAACCGGAATGAGCTGATTTCGCCTGAACCAGAACCGTAACCGAACCGATATTTTTTTTCGGTTTTTTCGGACGTGACTTTAGTGACCCCCGCAGGGGCACTTTGTGAGTTCAAGGTGATGGTAGTGGCGACACCGCGAACCCCCGAGCCCATGTGGGTTGGACCCACCCATGCCCCAGCTGTGCGTGGCTTAGCCGTATCCAAGGAAAAGGGAATCCTGGTTGCTGAGTTGACGCCGAGGTTGTTTTTGGACCTTTACGGCCCCTCAGCTGAAACAACACGCAACTTCGGCCCCTGCTTCTTGCAGACGGCACCTCAGGTCTGACCCGCCCTGGGGAAATCAGCTAGTCGCCTTTTCCTATCCTTCCTCTCTCTCCTTTCTCTTTTCTGTCACCTTTCCACCGCTGTCCTGTCACCTATTCTTTTCCTGAGCTTCCTCTTTTCCCCCTCTGGCGGCAAGGGTTAACCCTGTGGTTATAATCAGCTTTGATTAGACGTCATGGGGTTATAGTAGCGCTGTATGGTTAGCGTGACAAAGTCACGTTTCCTTGTTGGGCTCCGTGGTGGGCGACCAGTACCGCTGCCGAACACTTTACTTTTCATGGAAAAGAAGAAAAATCTTGACCCTGATCGCCCTCCTAAACGAGGGCGCACCGAAGTTAATGCCTCGCAAAGTTCGAACAGCAATCGTTCACTGACTGAGACGACTTTCCCGAAATTTCTGGTGATGCAATCTGACGACCCTCAGAAGCCCTTGGGGAAAGTGTCACCGTTTGCCACAGCCAGAGAGCTGAGAAATCTACTTGGACCAAGATACAGTGTTAAAAAGCTGCCAACCGGGGATCTCCTTGTGGAGGTCCAAGCAAAATTTCAGTCAGATGCCCTGCTGTCAATGAAAGAACTAGCAACACACAAGGTTCACGTAACTGCCCACTGCACCTTAAATACTAGGTTGGGGGAAGTGTCAGATGAAGACTTGATTGATGTGTCTGAAGATAAGATTCGGGAGGGGTTTAAAGGAGAACAGACAAATGTTATTGCAGTGCGAAGAATAAAGATCCGCAGGAAAGATGGGGAAATTGTCACAAAACATTTGGTTCTAACCTTCAACTCTACCACCTTACCCGACAATGTACACCTAGGCTACCTGAATCTACGTGTGAGACCGTACGTACCAAACCCCAGGCGCTGCTTCCGCTGCCAGAAGTGCAGGCACACACAGCAGTCATGCCGTGGAAAACCGACCTGTGCACTGTGCGCTAGCACCGAACATGGAAATGACGCCTGTGATGTAGAAGTCAAATGTGTGAATTGCAGCGGTGAACACCCCGTGTACTTTAGGAAGGGCCCACGCTTCCGACAGGAGAAAGAGCTGCTAGCGATCAAGGTGAAAGAGAATGTGTCCTTCCAGGAGGCCCGACGCCTGGCCTTCACTCGGAAAGGGTTCTTTGCTGAGGTAGCCCGTAAGGGGGCGGGGCTGTCTCAATTTCCAGAACTGGCGCAGTCTACTCAGGGGAACTGCGCAGAGCCACAGCCCCCTAAACGAGTCAAGCTGGCAGCCAAGCTCCCGGCCACCAAAGAAAGTGGTGTGGCTTCTAAGCCACCAAAAGACTGTGCAGGCCCCGCCCCTGCCACACCATCGACCTCCTCTCCTCGGGTGACGGTCGACGTGCCACAGAGGTGGGTGCCTTCAGGAAGTGGCACTGCTGCAGGTGCTGCTCCTGGGCGGCAACGACCTGGGGACCCCCAGACCCTCGGCAGAAGCCAAAGGGCCGGGGAAAACCACCTGGTCCCCCTAATGGTATTCACGGAACTGAAGGCAGTGCAAGAGAGGTAGGGAAGGAGATGGAGGTGTGCCAAAGTGCCTCTGCGAGCATGTCTTCGTCCACACCTACTTGACGACAACTCAAGAAGACACCCGTATGGTGCAAATAGTCCAATGGAACTGCCGTGGGTTATTGCACAATATAGATGATATTCACGCAATTATACACAAATATGAACCCATAATAATAGCTTTGCAGGAGACAAATTTAACGAAAAGACATGACAACATCTTTGGCAACTGTCACCTCCTTCGAAATGACAGAGAAGTCTGCAACCGTGCCTCGGGCGGTGTGGCCTTGGCTGTGGCACCAGGCACAATTCTCAAGCCGATACAACTTAACACTACGCTGGAGGCTGTAGCAGCACAAGTCTATATTAACAAGCTTGTCACTGTTGTGTCATTGTACCTGCCACCATCAGATCATGTGTCCTTACAGGAACTGAATGACCTCGTTGAACAACTTCCAGCTCCAATAATTATTATGGGAGATTTCAATGCTCATCACTACTTGTGGGGAGGTGAAAGAATAGATAGCCAGGGAAAACTCGTTGAACAGTGGGTAACTACCAACAGCTTAGTTTTCAATAACGGAGACAAGAAACATTTTTCTGCATGCAATGGAAGCTTTTCTGCTCTAGACCTTTGTGTTGGGTCACCAGACCTCCAGATGGATTATGAGTGGAGTGCTGTGAATGATCCGTATGGAAGTGATCACTTTCCTGCCTTACTGCGCGAAGTGCAGACCCTTCCTTCCCTCAAGGGCTGTGCACCCCGATGGAAGCTCAAGAGGGCACATTGGGAAAGATTTAAGGTGTTAGTTTGCTTTGATCATTTTGACAGTAGCATGTCCATTGATGAGGCAAATACCTACATCTGCGAGGAACTTCTTGCAGCTGCAAAAGTTGCGATTCCCCAGACATCTGGACGGATTCCCAAGCAACCAAAGCCGTGGTGGAACGATGCGTGTCGTGAATCCCGGAAAAAGCAGATCACGCTTGGGGTATATTTAGACGGTACCCCACCTTAGAGAACTGTCTGAGCTTTAAAGCAGCCCGTGCCGCCGCCCGAAAAATCAGGAAAAGTGGCCAAAAGGAATTTATGGCAGAGCTTTGTTAGTACAATAAATACTGCGACTCCCACAAAAAAGGTCTGGGACCATTTGCGTAAAATTAAAGGCAAATACAGACGGTTCAGCATACCACTTTTCTCTACAGACGGTGCGTGCAACTTACTGGAAACACGAGCAGATGTTTTAGGTGCCCACTTTGCAGAAGTCTCTAGTGATAAAAATTATACAAAAGAATTCCTGGAACATAAAAATAATGCTGAAAAGTTTAAGATTAAAAACAATAGCAATCACACAGAGGAATATAATAAAGAACTCACTTTGTATGAACTGAAATGAGCATTAGCTCAGTGCAAGGCTACCTCCGTCGGCCCCGACCTTATTCACTATGCCTTTCTGCAGCACTTAAGTGATGGGTGTTTAGAAGTGATTTTGGAGTTCTTTAATAAAATATGGAAAACAGGTAGGCTGCCTAAAGCGTGGAAAAAGGCTATCGTAATACCATGACTGAAAGACGGCAAGCCCCCAGAGTGTCCATCAAGCTACCGACCCATAACTTTGACCAGCTGTTTGTGCAAGACCTTTGAGAAGATGTTGAATTTTAGGTGGGTTTTTATTCTTGAAAGTTCTGGTTATCTAGATAGGTTTCAATGCGGGTTTCGGCAGTTTCGGTCTACGTCTGACCACCTGGTGAGGCTTGAAACAACGATACGAGATGCCTTTGTTAATAATCAGTTCTACCTTGCCATATTTTTTGATATGGCAAAGGCTTATGATACAACCTGGCGTTATGGAATTCTCAAGGATTTAGCAGCAATCGGAATCAGAGGGCGAATGTTTTCATGTATTGAAGATTTTCTCCAGGAATGAACTTTCAATGTAAGACTTGGCAATACACTATCCCATACATTCAGTCAGAAAAATGGAGTTCCTCCGGGCAGCGTACTGAGTGTGACCCTTTTTGCCATCAAGATAAATTCTTTGGCAAAGGTTATTCCCAGCCAGTCATGTACTCCCTTTATGTGGATGACTTGCAGATCGCTTTTCGCTCGTGTAACCTCTCTATCTGTGAAAGGCAGGTCCAAACTACAGTAAACCGGTTACAACGATGGGCGGATGAAAATGGCTTTCGTTTTTCTGCTGAGAAGTGTGCATGTGTGTGCTTTACACGAAAACGAGGTATGCATCCCAACCCTGATATAAAAATTAAGGATGTACCCGTTTCAGTACACAATGAGCACAAATTCTTAGGTGTCACATTTGACTCAAAATTGACATTTGGAGCTCATATAAAGAAACTCAAAATGACTTGCACGAAAACATTGAACATACTGAAAATTTTGTCGCACAAGTCATGGGGTGCAGACCGCACATGTATGTTAAGAATTTATGGCTCGGTGGTTCGGTCTCGTCTTGACTATGGCTGTATCGTGTATGGGTCATCCCGCCAGTCTGTCCTCACCTCACTCGACTAGGTACACAATCTGGGCCTCAGACTTGCCACAGGTGCATATCGCACCTCCCCTATCGACAGTCTCTACGTTGAGTGCAATGAATGGCCCCTGGAGTACCGTCGAGCATACTTAAGTGGAGTATGTGTCGCCAAGACAGCATGTATACAGGACCATCCCTGTGCTGGTGAAATGTTCGAAATAGGTGCAAGAAACTGTATGCGAACAAGCCCAGAGTGGTCCGCCCTCCTGCCCTTCGTTTGGAGGAATACATGTCTCGCTATTCGTTCAAGATATGCCCATCGAACCTTCCGAGTTTTTCGGACGCTGTGGCCCCCTGGGACCACAGGGCCATCGAATGTGATCTGTCCTTGTTAAAATACAACAAAAAGACGTTTCCACACCAAATTCTGCGCCAAGAATTTCACGAACTTAAGGACAAATACAGTAGCTATTGCCACTACTTTACTGATGGCTCAAAAACATCCTGTCATGCAGGTTTTGCTGTTTTCAATCCACCGGTGACAGTAGCAAAGAGGATTGCGTATGAGAGTAGCATTTTTACTGCAGAAATTCTTGGTATAACCTCAGCTATTGAAGATGTAGTAGCAAAGGGAGTACAAAAAGTGGCCATTTTTACAGATTCTTTGAGTGCCATACATGCTGTAACCTCCCTTGTCCCTTCAAAGAATGCAGCTGTAGGTGAGCTAAAAAACCGACTGTGCTGCCTTACATTAGCACTGGGTCAGAGTTGTCCTTTGTTGGGTACCAAACCATATTGGCATCCCAGAAAATGAAACCGCTGATAAAGCAGCATATGAGACCAAGCATCTTGAAATAACAGAGTTAAAGGTTCCCTACAAGGACCTTCGAAACAGCATACGAAAGTCAATGAAGTTGTACTGGCAGTCTGAATGGGATAAACAAACCAGAAATAAATTACATCTAGTCAAACCTTACGTATCTGAATGGAAAAGTTGTAGACACCGAGATCGTTTCTTCAAGGTCATTTTGTGCCGGCTGCGTATCGGTCCCGCTGTGCTGATAATGGCTTCCTGTTGAAAAAGGAACAGGAACCCATTTGCGAGCACTGTGGAGAACTTCTTACTGTACTGCATATCCTAATAAGTTGTCCATACCTAGAAGCAGCCCGCATTAGACATTTTAGAGCTTTATACACCTTTTGTATACCCTTACACCCAATGCTTTTACCTAGTGATGAACCAATGGTACCTTTGATTAAAGTTCTTGAATTTTTTAGAGATACTGGCTTTTTTACACCAGTTTTAGCTAATTCATCTCACGAAACAGTTTTTAAAAATAATCATTTCTGTATTTATGATACCTTAAACAAAACTTTTAACTTGCATAGATATCTCCTTACCTTGTGGTTGGCGCCATTAAACCTCAGCTTCAATTCAATTCAAAAGCCATAAAGTCGACTTTTCAGTTTTGATCTGGAGCAAAAAGCAATGCAACCTTCCAGTTTTGTTTTTGTTCCATCAAAAATAGTTTTTTATGTTTCATTCCAGACACCGGTGTAATAATAATTACAACATCACGACCAACATAATGATTGTCATCATTATCACCTTTTTTGCAGAAGCATGCAGAGTTGGAAGAACGCAACAGGTGCTTCCTGCACCAGATGTCCGAAATGGGACCGCGTGCCTACAAACGCTTTCTTGCCGTGCTGCAAAATAATGAAATGTGGGAAGCATTGAGACTTCTCATGGGTGGCACCCCGTCGCATCAAGTGCTACCAAAAGAAACAACCAAAGTCTGGGCGTCCGGGCCCGGCAGTGAACCTGTTGCCACCAACCCTCCTCAAAGCAACGGTACGAGTCGGGCAACTAGACTATCCGCTGAATGGCAGTGACAAGTTTGGTTGCATGCAACCTCATGAGCTGACGCGTTTGTTGTCTGCTTCAAATCGCATGCTTGTTGCCTGTGTGCCAGGCTTAAAGGGGCCATGAAGTATGGTTCTCTTAAAAGACTGCTTTTTCCCGATAACAATTTTATCACAATCTACAAGGAAATGATGGAGATATTAGGGAAAACAGCTGAAGCAGTGGCGATGCGCCAGCCACTTCTCGGCAATTTTTTGTGACATCACAAAACCGTGTTTATGTGATTGGTGGCCACCAACCTGGGCCACACCTCTAGTTTCGTTTGGTCGTATCACTAGTATGCTAATGTGCCGCTGTCATGTTGAAAACTGTTTTAGTGCTGTGCCATATTATGTCACTCCTGCCCATAACACATCGCTGAAATCTGAACTTTGGAAGTATTTCAGTATTTCTTGTGTTTTAAACATCTCTCATGGTTTGGATGCAGCTGAGGGAGTTACCAAAAGCCAGTTCTTTCAAATTGAACAAAATTGTTATTTGTCTTCATGTCAAGCGTGCCTATTTAAGTGCACTCCACAGAGTTCACTCGGCTAAAATGTCATTCGGGAGCAGCTAAACGGCAAACGCGAATGATGCTTCTCACGAAACGCACTTGAATGTGTTCCCGAATCCCACTTTAGTGGGGCCAGCTCACCGAATGAGCAATCTCGTCAGCAGATTCCGAAAATCGGGATAAATAAGATAGAACAGCGAGCGTTTAGATGATAACAGGCATGTTAAAGGGCAATTATACATGTGTTGTTGAATTATTTTTATATAAAGAGAAGTGGCGACAAAAACATGAAAATGTCACTCTGAACAATGTGGCACGGCCGCCTGGTGGTGTGTTGCTCCAAGGCGGCCATTCTCTGCGGCGTTTTCGTAGGTGGCCCTGTTAGCCCTGTGGTTGTGTCCCCGTTTCAGCCTTCTCTGTTATATTCTACGCTTTCAGATAATTTCCCCCACGCGATAATGCTGCTCCGATTCGCTGCACAGTGAATAGCAGCGAAGATCTCAGCGCCGGTGTTCAGTCACCGTCTCGATTCCGTTTTATTATTATTTTTTCGTGGATCTGTGCGAGGCGCCGATTGCGATTTTGAACAATGCGAACAGGAAGTAATGCTTACATTGTTGCTCACGGGATAAACAGAGGAAATTGGAAGTCATTTTGCATAATATTTACGCCTTCTATCGTCACTGACCTCGTGGCAAAGGAGGCTTTGTTTCATCGTTTAGCAGTGCACAGCCAAATTTAAAGTATCATTCGGGGAGCCCGAGCGCACTCGGCGTAAGTGCACTTAAAATAGGCACGTTTGACAGGGGTATAAGTCTCGCTGAACCATTACGGCCCTGCTAGAGTGTGCAGACAGCCATCCAACTGGCTAGCTCCTTCTTCGACACGCATTCTCAAGTTACAGCAATACGTAGCCTTTGTAGCTAAAAAGGTTGCTGTACAACGAATTTGTCCTTCCAGTGTTAAGGTTTTCGGCAAAAGTGCGAGGTTTCGTTGACCAACTCAAAATAAGACATTGGACAGCTCAAAGAGCCCCGGAAATAAAGATGACAGAGGTGACGCATGGGGATATAGGAAAGCAGCATTATTGCCAACTCTCATAGAAGACATCTTGGCTGATATTATGGGATATAGAGGACTGAAAAGAAATGGGCCACCTACCTGCACAACTCGGTGGCTACCAAGAGACTGCGTTCGACGCAGGGGAAGGCCAGAAACTAGGTGATGGGACGAGTTACGAAAATTGCTGGGGCAAAGATTGGAAAGCTTGAGAAAAACCAGCAAAAAATAAGATGTTGACATGAGCAAAAAAAAGAGAAGACGCGCTTTTCTCTGCTTGTGTCTACGTCTTATTTCTCGCTGGTTTTTCCCAAGCTTCAGCAAGAACCAACTGGCCCAGGCAGCAGAGATCACGAAGCAGAGATCGTGCTATGGGACGGCTTCTTCTCACACTTCCTGCGAAGAGAAGCGTCGTCTGCTCAGCATTGGCGGGTTGCGGCGGCACCTTTGGTTAATTACCAATTCTTGTAGCATGCTATCGTGTTTGTCTATATTGTCACGAAGCCGATGACGACGCAGTTGTCTTGAAGCAAAACTGTTGTATTGGAGCGAACAGGCGTTGAAGCAGCAGTCAACAAAGTGTCGTGTGCAGGCGAGCGTCGGCGAGTCGAATGCCTCTGCGTCTGCTCTGCAGGAATTTATCTTTGGGCGCAAGTGTTTCTCGAACCATTGATTTAACCAGAACACCGTAGATCAAATAAGATTATTCTAGACTGTTGACCTTAGTTCGAAACGCTCTCCCTATCAAAAGAGATAACACGTGCAGCATAAAAATAAAGAATGGAACACAGGCTTCACACACCTGGCACACGGATAACACAGTCTGGCGCAGCCGGTCGGCAAAAACAAAACATAAACAAACCCAATGCATGGTTCGCGGCAATATTTACCCTTTTTACTCTGTTACCTGTGCACGCTTCTCATTACAAGACATGAGTGCAGCTTGTAAAAAGATGCGTGCACCCTGCTTGAGTGCGCCGCTGGTTTTCTCTGTGCTTCCTTGCGGGAAGGCCATTAGGCCAAAATAGGAGTTCCCGTGTTTTTTATTGGGTCTCTTGATTTGGCCTGCACTTTCTGCATGAGTTCAGAATGAGTTCAGCGCAGGCGCCGCCACTGCAGAACCGGTCCTGCACTTTTGTTGTCTGCTTCCGCACCTCCTCCCTGGGAGGTGCAGGAAAAGCCGTGAACCCATCCTGCACTCCCTGCACCGTCACTAAATCGAAGAGAAAAGTGCAGGCGCCGCGTGCTGCACTCCAAAATCGAAGAGGCGAGTGCTGCACCACCTGAATGAGTGCAGCGAGTGCTGTCAAATCGAAGACACCTTTTATTTTCTTTTAGTGCTGCAAAAGCACGCAGAGGGTCATAATAGGATTGACTATGCACAGAGTACTGCGTGAGGGCTGCAGCTATCCCACCCAGTATTTCACTGAAACCGACATAAACTTGTTAGATCGCCGTGTGATCTATCGTCTGGGCTCCCAGCATGTTGCTTCTAGCTTCCTTTTTGTTCTCCTGCTCTCAGACATGACACTAGAAAAAGTTCCAGTTCAATTTTTATAAACCTGTGAAGTCGTACGGTTAAAGTATGTCGCACAATTTTAACCACTGCTGGTGCAAGTGGTGGGCTATGGCCAGTGGTGGCGATACCTGCCTTCATGTTCTGGCTACTTTCTACCTTATTTTAGAAAAGCTATTTTGTGTTCTCAGTGAGCTAATCCATCGATCTTGAGTAACTTCATTTTGTCTTCTATGTCCCTTTGAAGGGGCCATCAGACAAAATACGTTTGTTTTATTCGAAAGCTTTCGTGTTTTATAGTGCCCCCAGCTGTTGCCCGGCAGCAGACAATGCTATATTCACTGAGAAATTAATCAGTTTAGGTTAAAATTTTGATTCTTCCGCCAAATTGTGTGTTTTCGTGACATCTGCCATGAAGTCACATGGGCAGGTACTCAAACGAACTTCCAGTGCGCCAGCCACTAGCCTCTGCAGCCTCACTTTCCCTCAGTCTTCTCAGATGGCGCTACCATATGGAGCCGGAAACTGTTGTCCGCCGTTGCTTTATTTTTGGCCGTATTTGCACGTAGCTTTTTTTTTGTTACAGTAGAAAGTAATCGTTTCGTGAAACATGGGGTATGCTCGACATACAGGGTTGCATAAGACAACGCCGCTTACGCCATTCGGCCAGACAACTCCAAAGAGGTGGACTGCTGTGCAGCTAAAACAAGCGTAATGCCCCGTGCACCAACAGCAGTGCACATCGGTACTTCTATCTTAACGTGTAGTATTTTCACAACTTTCATTGTTTGCCCCACCATTCTTATGGCTGCAAAGTGGATATGCATTACATTTAATCGTAAATAGCTCGTTCGGCAAGGTTATAAGCCCTGCCTAATTTGTATTTGCTTTTGCCGGTCTCAGCCAATCGCACAGCTGGGCATATGACATCATAGGTTCTGTTATCGGAAATGAGCTAGCGGGTCGCATGGCCATTTCCTTTTTTCCTAAATATATAGCTTATTTGAGCGAAGTGTGCGTTAGAAGTGGTGCCAGTGGGATTCTAACGAGGCAATCTTTTTTTGAATGAGCTAAACTTGTGTTTTGTCTGCATGGCCCCTTTAAGCTTTTTTTAAGTCACGTGATTACAAGTTTATGCACTGGACACCTTCCTATTCCACTGCTTTGAATGGCAGATTAACAATATTTCATTTAGGTTTAATTAGACACTTTTTACATGTTCTTTAGTTTGTACAATGCCAACTGCCACATGCAGTAGACAGCATACACTCGAGAAATTTCGGTTGTTGGTCGCTTTGAAGCAAGAATTCACCTGGCCAGTGACGGATGAAATGGGTTAGAGATGAAAGGTACTGATGAGAAAGGCGATGGCATATATATATATATATATATATATATATATATATATATATATATATATATAATATACATATATATACACACACACCTTGCTAGTCCAATTTTGGTGCTTTAAGTGTAGCGCTAAGTTTGTCGCAATTTAGTATCCCCGTTCATTTGGTCAGAGCTAGGATGCTACTGCGGTGTTTCATTTGTTTTGGCAAACGGCACTTGGCTGCTTGACAGTGTTGACTTGAGCAACAACTGTGCAGGTTCCTTGTGAACCCACTTTGCCAACACATCGTTCCGAATAGAATGAAGACTTTTTCATAAAATGTGTCCCACGTGCAGCTTTCATTACAGAAACTGTAAGGGCCATGATCAGGGAAAGTCCATCGCCACTAATTTCACTTTTCCTGCAGGTCATGTAACAATGGGCGAACGAAGCACGGCCGAAGTGAAGGTTGTTCCAGCCACGGAGTTAAAGAGTGGACCTAAAGTGAGCTTTTCTTTTTTTAGTTTTGGGCTTTCAGCATTGTTGGCTCTTAATTGAAACGTGCCTGCATGTGCATTGAAATCGCAGTGTGTGCATTTTCCTAATAAATGCATGCTGTGATGAACGGTAGGCACAAAGAGGGCTCGCTAGTTGATTGCCTCGTACAGTTGGGGTGCATTGCTTTGTGCATCGTTTTGCACTTGTAATGCTCTGCCGCTGCAATTCTCGGATTTCCTGCGTGCTGTTGCAAGCAGACAAGCGGGCACTGGGGTGAAGTGGACAAGTTGGTCATGGCACCTGTAAAAGGGAATTTCTGTCTTGTAAGGTGCTTTTGTGATGCCACATATTGTAACAGTGTTTTCAGGGTTTTCGGTGCTTTTTTTTACGTCCCAGCCAAACTGGCAATAATTAAATTATTTTATCCTAGTTTTCTTAATTTGCAATGCGTGCAGATAGTACATCTAAAGGGAGGGAACGGAACACCATGAGAATTAAGCAGAATCTATGCATTTTTGCAGAACTTCACGGGAATTGCATTGACACGTAAATGGCATTGAAAGTTGGCTTTTATGAGGGCTATTGCTTATTTTGCAGTTCAAATGTGACATTGGAAGGTGGTCTTTTAAAGCAAATTTTTCGAAACATGTTTTCAGGTTTTGGTCATGTGACAAGTGGTACAATGGTTGTGCCAGCTAATTAAGGAGGCATTTTTAATCTTTTTTTAGCATGAAAAAGCAAAGGCCAAAAGAAACACATCAAAATAATGTGGCAGGCACTAGTATAACACTCAAGTGCGTGCCGAGCTAGGTAAGTGTGGTGGATGAATGAGATCACTTACGCGACCTAAATCCACCAAGGTAGCTGTTTCAAAGGAGTGGCCAACTACTTAAAAAGAGCTGGATAGCACTGCCTTATACATCTCTGCTACCAAGTTGTTGTGGCTTTGGAGTCACTTGCGCTACTGATGCTCTATGGGCATGCAGATGGGATGGTATTATGTAGCTGTATCATGTTACTGTATTATGTAACTGCCATCACCATGCCTTCAGAGCGAAGTTGTAATGCATTCGATTTGGGGCACTGTTATAGATTCACATTGTGATGACACCAAATCGAAAGCTCAAAGGGCGGGTCATTTCATGTGTGAAAGTTTTATTGAGCATTCGTGATTTGGGCCTTTGGTTGCCGGAAGCATGGCATAGCCAAGTGTGATGAGCTCTCCTCTAACCCAGATAACGCAAAACAAACCTGGGTAAATCCTCAGGATGTCCGGCTCTGGACATTTTAGCATCCTCAGGTTGACCATATCTTATCCTCAGCCAGTCTAATCGGGGCCCGTTTGTCCGTCCAGCGTACATCCTCAGAACGTCGTCAAAATGATGCCGCTGGACAATTTTCGTACACTTCCAGGATACAAACTAATGTTCTTTTTTCTCGTTCTTTTTTTCGAAAGCTAATGCAACAGGCCTCACTACAGAAATCAGGCACATCTTAAATGATTACAGTAGAACCTGGGGAAGCCGTGCCTGGCAGGGAGGCAAAAACACTGCATCCAAAAAGACAGCACGGGTAACCCAAGAAAACTAAAGCGGAGTATATAGGCTAGCTGAACCCCAACAGACGAACCCTGGAAGTTCGAGCAGAACCACATTACCAGTTCTCGGTGTCAAATTTTGTTTCAGTTTCAGGCAAAGGGAAGAATCTTTCAGGTGCCCCAGAGAGGCGTGGCTTGTACGAGCACAACGTAAGCCCCCTGAAGGTGAAAGGCGTCACGGGACTTCTCTAGCTTTGGAGAATCATGGCAGCTGCATGAAGAGTTGAAGTACTTTTCCGACTTTTTGAAGATATTCCAAGATAAAGAAAAGGCAGCTGTTGAACAGGAAGAGTGCGGATGTTGCCAAGAAGACACTTCTTCTGTCCGCATCAATCGTGCTCTCGACACCCAGTGACCTCAGTTCCAGAGCAGCAAGGCATTGCCGCTGAAAAATGACAGTCATATTACTACTTTTGTGCAGGTTACTTTAAAAATCCCTTAAGTGATATGTTTCCAGCCGTTATTCACTCGCAAAGACCTGTGCAATTAACAACTTTTCATCCAAAATGGGTCAAATTCTGCATGTCACATCAATGTGTGCAAGATCCGAACTTTACAAGTACTTACCATCGAGGGAAGTAATGCAGCCACATTTCTATTTCAGTGCTCAAATAAGATCCTTTCCTTTAGGAGGGTTTGTAACTGGGCTAGTTGGTTCATTGCATGAAGTTGAACAGCGTAGGGACGGGACTAAGAGCAGAGGCGCCCGTGTTTGTTGCCTCTACCCTTAGTCCCGTCCCTGCGCTGTTCAACTTCATTCTTTCCTTGCTTCTACACCATAGCAAAAAATTATTTCAGCAGTTGCGACCGTTATTTTGGGAGCAAAAAACGACGTTTTTCTCGATTCCACCCAAAGTGGACTTGGCTAATTATGAAAAAAAAAACTCCTGATAAACTTTTAACTGTTTTTCTTTTATTGGCGAAATTCTGATACAAATTCTAATACACGTACATACTTATTGCCGCTAATAGACCTATCAGTCTGTATTAGTCTATTAGGTCCATCAGTCTGTATTCGTCTATTAGATCTATCAGTGTGTATTAGTCTGGTTGGTCTACCAGAGTGTACTAGTTCTATCAGAACCAGTGGCAAGTTCGAACAAAGCAATGAAGCATGGCAACACGTTTTATTATCAGGGTACAGGGGGGATTGAAAGAAATGGGAACAGCGGAGCACACAGCTTCCGACGCATGCTGCCCCGTCTGGCTGCAAAGTCAGTAAACTGCGCGCATGCGCATTTTTTTGGGAGCGTTTGAGAGTGTGGCCTATACGCCTCGAGCGCGGCCTGTAGGGGCGCCACTGAAATCCCCCTAGCGGCCCATTTCGAAAGCAGGCGCGGGAGTCCGCGCATCGCTCCCCAGTGCCGCCGCTGCTTTTGCGGCACGTTCATGACTGAGATTTACCGTTTGTGGGCGTTTGAAATTCATGTTTGTGTGGAGCAGTCACTCGGTTCGCAAATGGGGTGTGTTTACGAGAGTGTAAATGTTTCCGACGCGATCTTAGTGTGGTATTTTCGGTCTGTATAAGCGCCAGGTGTGTGTCACAGGCCAGCGTCGCGGAACCGGCGTATGATGGAGCCAATTGTAGTTACACTGACCTGAATTTACTAGCCGTGTCTCCGTAACCACCGGTTCCTCGGATGTTCATGCTACGGCTATACACTACGATTTAAATCGGTTTTGTGCGCTTACATAATCAGCGGAGCACTCATACCTGACAGCACACCAGTTACGTTTGCCAATATTATCCCTCAGATATTGATCACCACCATTTACAAGCCAGCCTGTGTTAATTACGGGAATATTCAACAAAAGTACGATGGACAATGCATAATTATACTCGGGGATCAGCACACGACAGAGTCGTGTTGTCGTGAGGTGCGCGCCCGCAGACCTTCATCTGCTACATATATCCTCTGCGAGTAGCGCGGAGACGGGCTTACAATATAATCCGCGTCCGCGACTAAATGCTTCTTTGAAATATCGTCATATGGCACAGGGAGCCTGCAGAATAAACCAGAAACTGAAATCAGAGGGCCTTATCACATACCACACTCTTCCAACGACACATTTCATCGCTCGTTGAATTAACAGCCTACCCTGTATACTTCCAAAAATGCTTCCGCCGTGCGATCAGCTCTTCGTTGAAGTAGAAAAACAAAAGGAAAGTGAACGCCAGATTTATATGTGGAATTACTAAAACGTTCATTGCTTGATTCCGCTCCGCATTTGTACACGGCGTCCCCCTCCCCTCCCCGCCCCGCCCCCCCTCCCCCCCCCCACCGATTTCGCGAAATTGCAGTGCATTTCGCGTATAGTTGGTCTAGTGAAACCTACCTGGCTTAAGTTTAGACGAACGTCTTTAGTGTACCAGACGCTGCACTGTTTTTTTTTTTTCATTTCCGTTAGAGCTATTAGTATGTTTCTAAATTCCGCATTGGCACAACATTTATTTTTCTGTGGTTTCATTTCCTTGGTTCTTGCTATGGCGTGTGTGGTCACATATTTAACGACGCACAGGCTTGGAATATACTTTACATTTTCGCATGGTTTATATTCTTATAAAAGGCATAAGTTATTGTCCGGGATTGGGTAATCACATCCCCGAAACATATTTTTCTGCAACGTATATATTCGAAACGAAGCCGCATTCGTTGTCCACGCAGCAAAATGAAGCCAACCTCTCATTGTGCCAGTATGAGGGCTAAACGAGGCGTCAGTAGAATTCATTTGTGCCTGATGTTTTGGAGGTGACATGGGTGATATGTTGCTGCCGTCGCCGACGCCCGGAAGAGCGGCGACGAAGCGCGCAGAACCGCGTCCCCGGGTAGCTCTTGCAGGCGATCGCGTACTCTACGAAGACGCAACTGCTTTTTAAGTGACTTAAACGAACCATTTGCCTATAGTCGCCACCATAACAAGTTTTTTTAGGGCGCGGAAAGGCGAAAAGAAGCGAAATAGAACCAAAACACTGCACGAGCCCCTATCAGTCACGCAGCGCAAATCCCGTCAACGCCGCGGAGAAGCGGCGGCAGGCGGCGCAGCGATCGCGAAGCTCGAGGCGTATATTTATGGGAAATGCTTGATCAAGACGCGACCCCGATCGTTTATTGAGAACCGTCTTTTCACGCTGCGTCGCCACTCAGCAGGGTGATCATTCAAGGGCATCATGCTAGCTGCAATCAGCATGCTGCGGGCTTGGCTCCCGAATGTAGTAGATAACAATATGCTCAGTGGCGACAGAGCATAAGACGCCCCAAAATAAATGGCCGGCGTCCCTTCTTTATCAAGAATTTCCATTAACAGTAGACCACACTCTCAAACACTCTGAAAGAATTACGCATGCGCGCCGTTTACTGACAGCGCAGCCAGACGGTGTGGCATGCGTCGGAGGCTGTGTGCTCCGTTCGTATTTCTTTTAATCCCCCCTGTACACAGGCAAATTCCTCTGGCTGAATAATTTAACGATGCATACTTTCGTAACCTGATTAAGAACGAACGAATAAATTGCAATGCGAATCCACAAAATAGCTGCAGCATGCAATCAAAAAAGCTCAAGTCAAACCTGCACGGTCCAGTCATAGGCACACATCGAACGCATTAATGGCCGATTGAACACCATTCCCATTGTGATGCAACTTCAAAACGGCATTCACCCTTCCGCAACACGCGATTAGAATGGAATCTCTTCGTCGTGAGGCGTTATGGGTGAAAGATGGGTCGGGCAGCGGCCCAGATTGTATTTGTAAATGTTAGGCGGGCGCTACACATCTCCAACACTTCTCGATGACGTGATGCGCACGCTTTCTTCCATGTCAGGTGTTCGTTACACAGCATAGCAGAAGGAGCAAAGATGTTCGAAGCGGCGAGGTGACGGGTCCAAGATGGGTTGCGCGGTGGCCTGGTTCATACTTGCCAAAGTTATGCGAGCGTTAGACACATCTTCAACACTTCTCGATGATGCGATGCACACGCGTCTGATGTGAAATAACGCTACAAGCTGTTTTCTTCTAGCCGTCTTCTTCCTGAACGTTCACACCACAGTTCACACACGCCAACCGCACTTCGATGTTTGTCGCCGTATTGGTAGAGTGTACTTCTAGTTCACTCTAGTATTGGCTACCCAACGAAGATTATGGCATGGATTGGCTTGACTTCATTGCAGTCTTTCCGGGTTAGATTTCTTGCTCTTCTTGCGGCCTCACAGGCGCAGCACTTTTTTTTAGCGCTCTTAGCTCCCATCAGGTCTCTTCCAGCGCATTTTTTAGGAGCGAAAGTGAGAAAAAGAAAAATGTTGACCTATTTTGCATATTAATTTGGTTAGAGATTTACGGAGATTTAAAACTGAACAATAGGCTTCATAATGTCATACCAAATAAATTTTATTTGTCGCGTGATTTTCGGGAAAAAATAAAATTCAGTAAATCGCACTTTGTGGGTCCATTTGTATTAGTTTTTATTTAAACCAATACACCTCTACGTATTAGACTCATACAAACTAATAGCTCTTAAGTCTACTAGCGGTCTATCAGATCTATTTGTATTTGTAAACTAATACAACCTTATTGGTTCATTTGTATTTGACTAATACATCTTATACGTGAAACTTATAAAACTGATACAAGTTTGTATAAGACTAATGCACGTCTTATACACCCAATACAAAAATGTATAAGACTAACACAAGTTTCTATCAGAATTTTTGCTAGGGATACGAGTGTAATCGCCTTTCCTCCATGGTAACGGCAGCGTCAGACGTCCATACGGACTGTGATCCAAAAGAAGTAATACAACGGATCATTTAGGGGTCATTCGCAATCCATTGTGGTCCAAAATAAGTTATAGGATGGACCATTGAGGGATCATTTACAATATCTAACCCTGTGGATGTCCCCTGGACGCCCAGTAAAGGATCCAGGATGTTTAGACCATTTGAGGAAGTCCTCAGGACGTTTTGCGTTTACTGGGAAGCTGGGTGTTTGTAAACGTGTGTAAACCTCTGCATGTTGTTGCCATGAGCCGAGCCATTTGTGTGCAAAACTCACATTTTCGGCCTTTTTTTCGATCTGCAGATCTACCCCATGGAGCGGAAGCCGAGAGGCCAGTGCCTCATCATAAACAATCACAATTTCAAGAAGCTGTCGGGGCGAGATGGCTCAGATGTGGACGTGGATCGCATGGCGAAGCTCTTCACGGGGTTGCACTTTGAGTGCAAGATATTCCAAGATCTCATCGCAGACGTGAGTTGTCGTCTGTTTCTTGCACTCAAACCCTTAAAACTCAAACCCTTACACTCAAACCCTTAAAACGTGAAAGGCTCGAGCCATTAAAAAAAATGACATCCGGAATATAAGGTGTTTTACTCTGTCTAAACTTTGTGTTTACAATATCAGCAGAGGGACAATTCTCAGTGCTGTAGATTGTTTCGTTGTCTCCAGTGAAAAGGCATTATTATGATTTCAAATTCTCCTAAAATTGAAACATGCTTACATGACATTCTTTTTTCAAACAAGGCTTTCTTTGTGGTGATCTAGAAGTATTAGTACTGTGAAAATGGAAAAGAAAAGAACTCCTTTTGCAGCCCTATTTTGGATGCAATGAGCACATGCACTAGACACAAAGCGTACACTAGACGTGTGTGTAAACATGTCGAAGCAGTAACTTTAGGGTTTGTCATGATAAAATACCCTTTCGGAACCATCACGATCTAGCTGCTGCACTTCAGCAGTTGTGGGTGCTTACACTGATTAGACGTCGGGTCAATGCAAGGACCACAGTCCTCCAGTGCAGTGCAGGCAGATGTAAGACAACATGGAGCTAGGATAGTGTTACGCATAAGCTAGCTGCCTCAATTTTTCAGCTTGCATGGAACAGGATGCAGCTCGTGCAAATTCCGTAAAGGTGCCATGAAAATATAATACCACTTTGTTCAGTTTGAAAGAACAAGCCTTTGGTAATTCCTTCGACTCCATTACAGCCCTGGAAGACATTTTTTTAACCCAAGAGACAAGAAATGTTAAATTTTTCGAATTTCTTGCTCCAGTGATGTAATAGGGGCAGGAGTGACCTACTGGTATGGGCCAGCATGAAAAACATACTTATCGGAGTGTCGACTGCACATTGGCCTTCGAGTGATGCGGTCAAACAAAACTAGAGCCCCCACTACAATTGCCTATTGAGGTTACTTGGTGGCGACAGCCGCCAATCTCGCCAACAAGAGTCTGTGACGTCACCGGAAAGTGGCTGGGGAGTTGCAACTGCTTTATCTGCTTTCTTTATCATCTCGGTTATTTGTTCTTAGTCTGTGGTAAAATTGGTATCAGTGTTATGGCGAAATAGGTGAACCAAACTTGTATTTTCTCTCTGTGGCCCCTTTAAAGGGACACTGAAGTGAATTTGTCAAGCTCCTGTATTTGCTTTCACTGTGCACACTGGCTCAAGTAAATGCACTTTTCATCGCTTATCTGGTCGATAAAGTGCTATTAATTTTATAAAGCCCAAAAGAAGAAAAACTGCCATGCGTGGTCTGTGGCGGCCGCACCAACTAAAGCAGTGACGTCAATACAATTAACTACGTGATTGGACGATGTCCAAGGTTCGAATATTAATCAGTTTCGGTTTCGGTTCATTGCAACAACATGCTTGGCATCCGATTTTATCTTTGGTTGGGTATTCTCGATATCTCTGTAGTCGGCATACTGCACTTCTGCCATGTTGTCAGCTGTAAAAGGCATCAGATAAGCTTATAACCAGCACAACTTGAAATCACTACAATCACTGGCCCAGGCGTACGCTGTGGATGAATGCTTTTATCAACACTATGCCAACGAGAACTCACCAGTGCGTCAGTGTCAATCTTGCACGCATTCTGCTAACTTCCTTGTGGAGCATGCATTACAGCACAAAAATGGTGAATTCAGTATACAGAACACAATGACCAAAGACAAACAAATCAATTTAAAAAAAGACATGCTCTATAGGGATTCGAACTTGGAAATTGCAAAGCGATATGCCTAGTCCTCCACACCACTCGGTCATAAGCCAGCTCTGCCAGGTGGAGAAATATGAAGTATGTAATGTATAGCCAGTTGAAATCTTATTAAGTTTTAGCGTTTGAAGCAGCTTAGGTGACTATTTCTTGAATAGCACTCGTGCAGCCCCCAAATTTCCACAACTATCCTGTCTCTAGTGACTGCATTCCTTAGGTGGAAAAGCATTTGCAGATGTGTGTTCGTGCTGCTGACCACTGGGCTAGTTCACCCAGCGCAAAAACATTAAGGGTTTCGGTTGATTTTAATTCCTTAGTACTTATATTAACTTCGCTGACCCCTCTCCCGCCGTCAATTGGCCTTAGATTTTTCTACTAGCGTACCAGCCAGCGAAGCGTCTCATGAGCGCTTGTGTGGAGCGACTTGTACTTGGAGCTTGATTCAGTGTACAAACTGACGAACTAAAGGCACATTCATCCGGGCACAAACGTACTGTGGTTAGCTTCAACTGTGACGACCCGCCGGTGGCCGGCCGACTAAACGCTGCACTGACTGATTCTGTCCGAAGGTTGGGGAGCCGTGCAGTGGTGCAGTCAGGCCAAGCCATCTTTTTTTATCATACGAAATGTCATAGGAAATAGGCAAGGAGGATGCGTGGTTCTTGACTGAATAAAGTCGTGTAAACGTAGCAAGAATGCTCGAAACATGGCATACATGCTCCGGACTACAATTTGCTCTAGTAATCCCGCAATGCTTACAAATCACTTCAGTGTCCCTTTAATGCACACCGGGGCTCATATGTGCACGGATATACATGTAGATGTGCGCTAAGGTAGTGGGGAAAGCTGCCCCTGCTCAGCCCACTGTGAAGCACAATGCTGTTGCCTGTGCAGGGAATGATGGAGGAGCTGTCCAAGGCGGCACAAGAGGAGCAGCAGAAAGCTGCGGACTGCCTGGTGGTGGTGCTGATGTCGCACGGTGGCAAGGACACCATCCGTGGGTCCGACAATGAACCGCTTCCTCAGCAATGTATCTATGGGTCCGACGATGAACCGGTTGCTCTGGAATCTATCTGCGAGCTGTTTAACAACAAGAACTGTCCATCCCTTCAGGGGAAGCCCAAGTTGTTCTTCATCCAGGCATGCCGTGGAAGTAAGTAGTGTGCTGCTCATTGTTGTCACCACCACTTTGTATTGACTCCGAATCATATGAAGGCCAGGTGTGGGCAGCTTGCAAATCCTTGGAAAACTACCCCAGATGGCTCCTTTAGAGCGAGAGTTACAGGCTACGTACCACCATCTGAATACTTGTTGCACAGGTTCGATGGGTATTTGTGCACAGTGGCAAAGTCCAGTGTTTTGGCAGCAAAAAAGGGTTGTGTATTGCCACAGAAGCCATGCCACTGACGCAGATGGCTGCCACACACAAGTTGATTTGAAGGGGCCATGAGTACAAAATACAAGTTCGTTGTGCTCGAAATATTTGGTCTTTTATAGTGCCCCCAGCGCTTGCCCAGCAGCAAACAATGCTTTATTCTCTGAGAAATTAAACATTTTCAGGCAAAATATTCATCATCATCATCACCACCAGCCTATCTACGCCCACTGCAGGGCAAAGGCCTCTCCCATTATTCTCCAATTACCTCGGTCCTGGGCCAACTGTGACCAATTTATCCCCGCAAACATATTGATCTCATCTGCCCATCTAACTTTCTGCCGCCCCCTGCAACGCTTGCCTTCTCTAGGGATCCACTCTGATACCCTTAATGACCAGCGGTTATCTTGCCTTCGCATTACATGCCCTGCCCACGTCCATTTCTTCTTCTTAATTTCTACTAATATGTCTTTAACACCAGTTTGCTCCCGGACCCACTCCGCTCTCTTCTTGTCCCTTAATGGTACACCTATCATTTTCCGCTCCATTGCCCGCTGAGTCGTTCTCAATTTAAGTTGAACCCTCTTAGTGAGCCTCCATGTTTCTGCCCCGTAGGTGAGTACCGGTAAGATGCAGCTGTCATACACTTTCTTCTTCAGCGACAATGGTAGGCTGCTATTCATTATCTGAAAATGTCTGCCATATGCACCCCACCCCATTCTGATCCTTCTAATTATCTCTGCCTCATGGTTGGGATCTGGCGTCACAATTTGGCCTAAGTAGATATATTCGCTTACCACTTCCACTGCCTCGCCACCTATCTCAAACTGCTGTGCTGTCCCGAGGTTATTGATCATTACTTTAGTTTTCTGCATATTAATTTTCAGGCCCATGGTTCTACTCTGTTCGCCCAGTGCGGAAAGCATGCTTTGTCCCCCGAGTTACTTAGCAAGGCAACGTCATGAGCAAATCTGAGGTTACTGAGGTATTCTCCATTAACCCTTACTCCCACCTGTTCCCAATCCAACATTCTGAATACTTCTTGTAAGCATGCTGTGAATAACATTGGAGAGATTGTGTCTCCCTGTCTGACACCCTTCCTTATAGGTATTTTACTGCTCTCCCTATGGAGGATGATGGTAGCTGTAGACCCATTGTAGATATCCTCTAGTATTCTTACATAATGCTCATCTACCCCCTGGTTCCGTAATGCCTGAATGACTGCTAGGGTTTTGACCGAGTCAAATGCTTTCTCATAATCTATGAAGGCTATATATAGGGGCTCAGTATACTCAGCGCACTTCTCTATCACTTGATTGATCGTGTGAATATGGTCCATTGTTGAATAACCTTTACGGAACCCTACTTGTTCTTTAGGTTGACTGAAATCTAAGGTTGCAGAGATTCGGTTAGCGATTACCTTGGTAAATATCTTGTAGACGACTGACAGTAAGCTGATCGGCCTGTAATTTTTCAAGTCCTTCATGTCGCCTTTCTTATGGATTAGGATGATGTTCGCGTTCTTCCAAGATTCCGGTACCATTGCGGTCATTAGGCATTGCGTATACAGGTTTGCCAGTTTTTCAAGTACAATTTCTCCGCCATCCTTCAAGAGGTCTGTTGTTATCTGATCCTCACCAGGTGCTTTGCCCCCTTTCATTTCTTTCAAAGCCTTCCTTACTTCTTCGGTCGTTACTAGTGGGATGTCTATCTCCTCTGAACTACTGTCTCATTCGGCATTATTATGTATGTCCCGGCTACTGTACAGGTCCCTATAGAACTCCTCGGCAACTATGACTGTTTTATCCCTATTTGTGATGACATTGCCTTGCTTATCCTTAAGTGCATATATCTTATTTTTCCCCACGCCAAGACGTCTCTTCACTGCTTTCAGGCTACCTCCGTTCTTTACAGCGTATTCGATCCTCTCCATATTATACTTCCGTATGTCAGCTGTCTTATGCTTATTGATTAACTTCGAGAGCTCGGCTAGTTCTATTCTGTCAGTTGCGGTAGAGATTCTCATGGTTTGCCGTTTCCTGATTAGATCTTTCGTCTCCTGTGAAAGTTTACCAGTATCCTGTCTAGCCATAGTGCCCCCGACTTCCACTGCACACTCCGTGATAATGCGTGTAAGGTTGTCGCTGGCTTCCTGTGTTGTAGGCTCGGCCTCCTCGTTAAGGGCGGAATATCGGTTCTGCAGCGCGATCCTGAATTCTTCTACTTTACGTCTTACTGTTAGCTCATTTATCGGCTTCTTTCGTACTAGCTTGTTGCGGTCCCTCCTCAGATCTAGCCTAATTCGAGATCTTACCATACGGTGGTCACTACACCTTACCCTTCCGAGCACTTCCACATCCTGCACGACGCCAGGGTTATCGCATAATATGAAGTCTATTTCATTTTTGTGCTCCCCATTCGGGCTCCTCCAGGTCCACTTCCGACTCTCCCGTTTACAGAAGAAGGTATTCATTATGCATAGGTTATTCCGTTCTGCAAATTCAACTAGTAGGTAACCCCTGCTATTTCTACAGCCCAGACCATAGTTCCCAACTGCCTTGCCTCCAGCCTGATTCTTGCCTACTTTAGCATTGAAGTCCCCCATAACTACGGTATACTGTGTTTTTACTTTAGCCATTGCCGACGTAGCCCTGCACCACCTTGAGCTTGTACCTCTTATTGAGCCTAATTACAACACCTGCTGCCCTTTCGTTAATGCTGTAGTATTCATCTGTTGCCAGCTATGCTTTTATTGACTAGAAATCCCACTCCCAGTTCTCTTCTGTCCTCTAGACCACGGTAACATAGGATGTGTCCATTTTTCAGCACCGTAAAGGCTTCGCCTGCCCTCCTAACCTCGCTAAGCCCTATTACATCCCATTTAATGCCCTCTAATTCCTCGAACAATACCTCGAGACTTGCTTCGCTAGATAAGGTTCGCGCATTAAACGTTGCCAGGTTCAGATTCCATTGGTGGCCTGTCCGGATCCAGGGATTCTTAGCACCCTCTGCTAAGATTAAGGGGGGGCAAAATATTAATCCCCCGCTAAACCCTGCATTTCGGGATGTTAGCGATGATGTAACCAGGGCAAATACTTGAAACGATTTTTAGTATGTTGCCTGTTGCCTAGGGCTGCAATGAACGGCGAAGCGCCTTTTGTTGCCTTGTTTACCGTCGGCCCTCCTAGATGGTGCTACGATACCGCTCAGGACTGTTGTCCACAATCACTTTGTTTTTGACCGAATTTGTGCGTGCCAAGCTTATTTTTGTTATGGTTGATAGTAATAGTTTCGTGAATCATTTGGTATGCTCGACAAACAGCGTCATGTAAGACAATGTCGCGTATGCAAGTTGGCCAGTGTCATGTCGGAAAAGCCTAATGCACCGGACGGCTGTCATAGTGCACGCCAGGCGCACTGATGCTTCTATGTTTGCATGTTAGTTCATAACTTCCATTGTTTACCCCACCATTCTTACTGCTATAAAAAGAATGTGCACTAAATTTAAGTGGGGACACGGGTTTTAGAATCCTGAAATTTGGCCAAAAAAATTGATTTTTTAGAAAAATTGCCAATTTTTGGAAAGTAGAGCTCTTTTTCTTCTGGCCAGCCAAATATCCAGACACAGAGAAATGTGTTTGAGCTATAATGGCAATTTATAGCACCGACGACCGCTAAAATAAACCAAGATTGCACGCGAAAATAGCACAACTTTTAGCTTGGGTTCTACGTGTGGTCGTGCGCTATGGCGTCCAAGCCATGCGAGCCATCTTGGTCCGAGTCGTCTTGGTCTTATTCAGAAGTGCGTCTTTACGTTTTTAATTCCCCGCCATAACCACTTCATTTCGTCCATTGGTTGTGTGTAAAACCGAGGAAGAAAAAAGACGGAATGCGCCATTTAATTGGCTACTGACTGCACGTGACCGCAGGGGCGCAATCTGATTGGCTGGGAGTCGTGGGTTGTCTGCATGGCACTCTCATCATAGTACAGTGGCACATGTACTCGTTTGTGCGAAAACCGGCAAAAGGCCCCGGCCGGCATAAATATAAAGTGAGCACGTCTATCAATAACCGAAAGAAAGAATTAGCAGTATTAGAAAGCACCTGTAACACGTTTTTATGCGTGTCTGGCGACAACATATCGGAAAGACCACGCTGGGGGCCCTATTCTTTACTTTATAAATTCACGATAAATTCGCCATGTTTTTGCATGAGCAAAACGTACCGTAATTACCCGATTCTAACGCGCACCTTTTTTCCGGAAAAATAGGTCGAAAAATCGCATGCGCGTTAGAATCGGATACGAAACCGAAACTGCCGAAACAGCGGAAATTTCGTCCCGCCCATCACCATCGCCATCTCAAGATGGCGCCAAAGCTTTTAGCAACGATTTTTCGGACGCAGGAAGCATAGGCGCCCAGGCTTTTCTATCGGCGTTCATACAAATCGTCAAATCGTTCCACTTGCGCACTTGATAACAGCAATGGCAGCAGCGGCTCTCACGCTTTCAAAACGAGTGGTCGGATGAAGCGTGCGCCTCTGGAGAAGTTCGCAGGATGGGCGTGCGAGGCGTGGGCCACGATTCCATCGATTATGGTTGAACGTTCGTTATGAAGTGTGCCTGTGGCATCGTGAACGCGCTTGACGGCACCAAGGACAAGATGTTGTGGTCAGCGGAGAGCGACGAGGAGTAAGATGAGCATGATTACTTCGAGATATAAATCGCCCGTTTCTCTCGCATTCGTTTTCCTTGCTCACAAAGTTCCTTGTGCGTTACAATCGAAAGTGCAAGTTTTTTCGTTTTTTTTTTTTGCCAGGAAAATTGGGTGCGCGTTAGAATCGGGGGCGCGTTAGAATCGGGTAATTACGGTCAGCAATCAGTGATGTATGCTCATATAGCTATGGTGGAATGGAGTGTAATTTGACATTTAGCTTATAAAGATTGCAACCAAGTTATCAAATATTGCGCATAGAAGATATAAAAACACTTGGCATGTCTTATAAAATTAGGGCGGCTGTTTAGACTGGCAAGAGAAACACATTTTTTAAGGTTAGAATTGGCGTCAACACCACAAAGCTATCAAGTAACATTGATCCAAAAGCTACAAAAGCGAGCGTAAGGCATGTGTTAAGCAAAATAACATCACACAATCTTTTTACCATATCTTTTTATTTATTTCAGTCGCTTTTAATAACGTAGTTGATTGAGCTCTTTGCATCAATGCAAGTTTTGTGGCGTTATCACCTTCCCAACCGTCACCTCCGCAATGCTATTGTCTACTGCTATGTTACAAGTTCCTGACGTGATCACAGAAAAATATGGCCATGACCATCGGTTGTTTAATGCGGTAAGGCCAGGGAAACGCTACGCCTGATAGCGGCAGAGCGTACTGATGCCGCCGATTCACTCCTTCGTCCAGCTCAAACTCAATCAGTGCAGTAATGAATTAAACAGTCAGCTTTTTTTGTTATTTTTCTCTTGAGTTAGATCAAGTGACCCACCAGCTTGCTAGGAGTGTGGACAAATGCCACACGTTGGGTTCTTTGTAATGGAGAGGCTTGTAGTGCCCTCGCATGCTGCTGTTACGCCAAACAAATAATTGCTATTTTGTTTCCAAACATGAAAAAATTGGGCCAATCTCCCCGCGAGGGGGACTCGAGTAAATGCGTCACATAGGGGGTGGGTGTATTGCGTTAACGTTTAGTGTTTGGGGAATTGGTGGTAGTGAATGCGTTGTATCAGCAGCTTCTTGACGTAGTTTGAATGAGTCCAGGATATAAGGCGTGTTCATAGCCTCCCATTCTGTGTCGGCTTTGTGGCGCAGTGGGTAGAGCACCATGTACATTGCGTTCCGCCCGCAGGGTCGAGGGATCGAAACCAGGCGCCGGATAGTATTTTTTTTTATATAGTGTAGGGGGAGGGGTGCGGACTACGACGGACGTGAACGCGGGTGACATCGTGAGTTACTGAAATGCTCTGCATTTAAAAAAACTGGCGAAGCTTACACTAAATAGCTCAAGGCTTGAACCATAGCAAAGCTGAGGATTTCTTTTCCTGGCGAGCACTGAAGGACACACCACCACGTTTTTGCACAAGTTTGACATTGTTTATTTACATGTTCTGTTGTCACTGTGCGTCATGCTAGTAAGTAGCCATCACCATATGCATCGTTATCATTATGTTCCTCATGCCAAGCATTACGTGTGCGATAGTGCTTGATGACAGTTGGGGCGCAGTGTAAGCGCGTATGTGCACGACGCACGCGCAGTGTTCCTGGAGTTGTGTTGAGGTTCCGTGGAGCTGGGGTTGTGTCAGCTGTGGCATTGTTGGTTGCTAGGCAACACAAGGCACTCTTTGGGGTTTTCTTTTCTTCTTTTTTTTTCCTGCTAAAGCCATTGTGTGAGCCGGAGATGCTTGGCGGCCATCGCGATGCACGTGCTCACAAGTGTTTGGCATTTTCTCGCTTCTCAGGGTTTTCACCGGCTTTTCTTTTTTTTTTGCTAAAACGAGAATTGTTCTCTATTCACATGCTTCTCTATTCAGTCTTCTATATTTACAATTGTTGACATGCTTAAAAAACATGTTGCGCCATTTTTGTACCTTTGTAGCTAAAATGCGGTAAGTAAATTTTAGACTGCAATGCGAAACGAGAAATGTATAGGACAAATAAAGATCATTGAAGTGAAATTGAGGTGCCCATGCTGTTTTAAAAGTAACTCATGTTTTTGCAATCAATACATCAGAAGGACTGCTTAGGTGCACGTCCTCAAAATTTTTTTGACAGTTATGTTTACCAGCCCATTGTGTATCAACAGTGACCTAATGTATGGGGCTTGTGTTGTGCTAAACAAAGGTGATGTGTATGAACCTGATTTCAGGTGAAAAAGGTTTAACATATTACAGTAATACCTCGCTAACTCGAAGTCCTAAAATCCGCAAAAAATTTCGAGATAAGCCGAGTTTCCAATTAAGTGAAAAGCCAAAAACTTGTGGCCTGGCCACTGAAATAAGAGCTAGTGCTGACAACATAAGCTCCACTGCACAGGGGAGCTTTTGTTTTCGCACGTCTAGACCGGCGAAAGCAAATAACAGTCAGAACAACCTCCTTAGTGCACTTGCAAGGGCTGGGTGTGTCTGTGGTCGGACTGACCGATAAAAAAAAATTGGCCGGGTATCTGCACCTTTCGTTGCAAATGTCGACAAGTCAACTAAATGCCTCCCTTCGCTTTCTTGCTCACCTCTCATATTGTTCCTCTTGCGTCGCGCTTCTCCCAAGGTAAAGACGCCAAAGGTTTGCTTAAATCATTTTATATTTACCGCGTTCCACTGCTCCAGGCCGGGTGACTCGATGCCAACGCTGCCGTACGGCGGAGACACGCGTGAATCGAAACGCCCTACTCCACGTGCATTCCAAGCAGTACGTGGAACATATCTAGTGGAACCTTTCGTAACTGTTGCCGGTTGATTTCTTAAAATGGCGCCAGAAGCTATAGTGGCGCAGGCGACAGTAGGCGACGGTGGAGTGAATTTTTTTTTCTGCAGTTGATGAAGTATTTAATTTTGCAAAAATCAAGTATGTATGATTTTTTATAAAGGAACACTGCAAATGTCACTTCTGTATTAATTTGTTGTCTGATATTTGCATAATGTCTTGTTCTTCTTCAACAATGTTGACAAGTACGAACATTACACTGGACGGGTAGATTTTAGCATTACAGGTAGATTTAGTTGTGACTACATAAGACCAATGCCCAGGCCTTGTTTTACTTTGGCCGGGTGGCTGAATCGAGTTACAGACAGACACAGACAGAGAGACAGACAGACAGACCAAAATTTCTGGGTTTAAGTAGCCCAAGAAAGACTACCGTCTTTAATAACCTATGATCACCCGCGCACAGATGGCATACCATGCCTTGATGACGCATAAGTTGTCACTCCCGCAGTTTCTTGACACGGTGGATGGGAAAGTGCCGCGGAGGTGGGGATTTAAAATTTCCCGTTCATGAACCTGTTCGGTGGGCTGTGGGACCTATGCGTTAACACGGAGGCCTTATCAGCTGCCTGTAGTGGACTTTGCACTGTGTCCTCTCTGCCAACATTTTGAGATATCTGTGGTCTCCCGAAAAAATGTTTCCAGATACAGGTAGGCAAATACATCGCACCTATGGACGTAAATGTGTGGAGAGAAAAAGTTTTGACTTAACCGATGTTCATAGAGGTGCAAGTTCAAGTTGACGAGGGGTTCCTGTATAAATATGCATCTGTTCGTAACAATAGTGTGGGAAGTAGTTCTGCAACAGTACAGTAACCCATGGCCTCAGATTGGCTTCAAAAATAGTCAGCCAAAACCTCCCCGAGTTTCTTAAGATGCAGTTTGCATGTAAAATTCGGTGAGAGAGCACACACATCAGCTATGAAATGTGACACTTACGACCGAAGAGTGTCAGCTGTATTGTGCGACTGACCGTACATTGAGCTCATGCGGCGTTGTTAACTCGCACAAGGGCACGTCCAAGGATCATCTGCATGCAGGAAGAAGCAGCAGAGCCATGAGAGCAACAGTGTGCCCGTGATGGTGCCCATTCAAAAGAATGGGCACCCGTGAGTTGGGACAGCCAACCGGTTTTTGTGGATTATACGCTTTTCATCCCAAATGAAAGGGCAGCGCTTAAAACGCCTTCATCCCGAACGGCTTCCTTTATAGGGTCCTAGAAAATTTCAAAGCGGAACTTTTAGATCTATACCAGCCTTCCATGTGATGCCAAAACGAATGCTGCTTACCGTGACTGTGAGCCATGCGGCTACGTATTTTCAGCTGTACGTTAGACGAAAAGAGGTGTTTGAAAACGTGTCCCCGCTGCCTATGCAATATTAAAATGAAGTCGTTCCGAATACTTTCTGCAGTTTTTTAAGCGAGTCTTGAAACTGACAGAGCTGTTTGTACACATTTACCAAATGTATTCAAATTCAGTCCAGTCCATACATGGTGCGGCCTTTCACACTTCAGGAAGTCTAGTGCCAAATTGAAATTATTCCCATTAATTTATTTAGAAATTCCTTGTTACCTCGCCATACAAAATGCTGGGTTTCGTATGAGCTATAGGACATGCACTCCACAAAAATCAGTTGTCTGTCTCTTTGACCAAGTTAAGAGTGAAAATGCATGTGGAATCCATGGAGCTGGAGTAGCGGAATGTATGCGATTGTTCTGTTGAATTCGAGGTGCAGCATTAGGATACTAAATCATTTCGCGAAGCCCCAAAAGGGCACTGAAAGTCGCATCCCATTGAGTGATTGACTGCAATTTTTGTGTGTGCAGGGAAGCAGGACGCAGGCACAGCCAAGTACGTTCCGCCTGACAGGACGGATGATGCCGCGGTACAGACCAATTCGGATTCTGTCCCAATCCAGAAGGTGCCTACCGTGACAGACACGTGCTTCTGCTATGCCTCGGTCGACAACTACGTGTCGCACAGGAACGGAGCGACCGGATCATGGCTTCTCTCGGCCGTCTGCGAGGTGTTCAGCGAGCACGCCTGCACCATGCCCCTATTGGAGCTTCTGCTCCTCGTTCAGGGGAAAGTCAACACACGTGTTTCCGACAAGGGCAACTGCCAAACGGTCAGCATCGAGCTACAAGGTTTGCAAAAGCAACTCTATTTCAACCCTGGCCTCCCCGCGGACGGCAAAGAAAGCAGGTTCGGGAGTCGTTTAATTAAAGTCATGGCAGATTGCTGGGCAGCTGTGTTGTGTACGTAAAACATGCGCCCACGTTCGTGCTACTGTGAGCCCACTCCGCCGACGGGACCTTTGCTTCTCCTTTGCCCCGCTGCAGTAGGGCTTGCTTGTGCGCCCCACCTTAGGGTAGACAGAAGTGTTTGGAAACCTGGGTGATAACATGCCCCCATTGCCTCAGTATCGAAGATTTGCTCAGTCCACACTTTTTTGGGGGACTTCAATTTCTCGAAATGCTCGAAAAGTATCCCTGAGCAGCTTTTTTGTTTGTACCATTGCCTCTGTAGAAACAAACCTCTGGGCTGTCTGCCTGTTTTCCGAGTGTTGTTGGGCAGTTGCACCATGCTTTGGCCATGTGCATCTTCCAATGAAACACTGAATGTGTGTTTGCCTGCCAGTTAAATTCTTGGATGTTTTGATTAATCCAAATGAATACAAAATTCTTTACATGAAAAAGGAAATGTGCCGAACAAACGTCACTGTGGAATGCTGACGGGGCAAGTTTACACAGCAGACAAACTTATCTGTCCCACTTCTGTCTGCGGCTTTGCCCCCACTACAGTCGCCTGGTCATGTTTCTTGGCAGCCACCAATCACACGAACAAGGTTGTGTGACATCATTGAGAAATTTCCAGAAAGTGACTGCGGGGTTATTTGTTTTAAGTTTTGTGATAAAACTTGCATCATCGTTACCGGGACAAAGCAGTCTTCTTAAAAATGAACCAAACTTCTACTGGGTCTTCAAGGTCCCGTTCAGATGTGCTTTTGTGGCTTACGTTGCAAAAAATCTGAGCGCAACAAATTATAAATATAGTAATAACGGCGGGAAAAGCACACCCGATTTTGACAGTTCTTCTAGCTGCCCCTCTTGTGTGCTTTTGGCTGTTCTATTACTTGCCGTTCCCGACACAGGCGTAGTGCTAAAACCACCCAAATCAAGGGTATGTCGGAGTCTTTTCTGCTGGAATGCACTCACGCCTGATTGCTGGTATTCCTGAAGTGGTTCCATTGAGAGAAAAGATTAAAAAAAAGGTGAATAGAGTTGGATTTATGATTAGGTTACTTGCTAGCTGCACACTATGCAAGTACTAGCAGTAGTGTTTTATCAGTTTTTGAAGGTTATAATGCTTTCAAGGTGCCTATCCCACAGTTGCAAGACGTACCTGACGTTCGGTTGACATGTTCGGGTCTCGCCCTGTCCTTCCCATCTAAATCATGGTCTTCCTATGTTAGGTGCGTCCTGACAACATTCCATTATGCCTTCTATCGCGCAGGTAGTTACTGCCCCGTGATACTTTTCCTGTGTTGTTGGTGGCAGAGTTTTATGGTGCATGGATACGAAGTGCAAAGTAGCATCTTGTCACTGTGTCACTGCTAGGGGTTGCACTGTTTTACAATTCCACTTGCTTTGTCATAAATGCAGGGTGCCCTTTGCACCAATTTCAACCCTTGATTGTGCAATATTATTCCATTTTACACAAATTATCAACTTTTCTTTTTCCTTAACTCGGATGATTGTGAGCTTGTGCCAGAAGGCAGCTACATTCATGGCATTCACTTAGTTCCCCAGAGTGAGAAAGTGAAAAACGTTTTATTGTGCCGGTGAAGTGGGAGTGGTTCCCTATTCCAGGAAGCCATGTGATGAGCGGGCAGCTGTCGCTCTGGAGGCCAAAAGTGTCTGGACATCCAGGTAGCTGCTGGTCACCAGGTTCTCCCCCAGCTCATGGGTGGGAAGGGGGATGGAAGAGGGGGAGGTTGCGGTTTCTCCAGTTTCTTCAGCGGGAACGACGTAGCGTTATTGGTCCTCAGGGTTGTATTCATCTGGGGTGCCTTCAGTCAAAGGCCTTCCTGCCTGTACAGTGCTTCTGCTCAATTTTGAGAAGACGTTTTGCGAATGTACCCGGTTTTTCGCTGCCACCCAATCATGTGCCAAGGCTCGCACTGCACACTTTGTGAGTGTGGGCAACCCGTTTGAGGCAATGCACTCGGCCTCACTCTGGCCCTGGTGCACTTGAATTAGACAAAATGCGTTAAAAGTTGTTTTTCATGCAAACCATGCTTACAACTAGAGTAAGTTTTGGCAATACTCGTGTTAAAGCATCGTTCGGGAAAAAGTCTGTGAACGTTCTCTGCTGCCTGTGATGTGGGCTGTTGTAACTCATTCGTACTGAAATTTTGCTCAAATGAGATTGCAGAGGCTGAGAAGGTGAAAAGAAGGGCCTTCAAAAATTGCCTCATTTGCGTACCAGTACCTGCACCAACGAATAGTTACTCTGTTCTGTTGTAGCCGTTGTTTTGGCGACTTTGGGATGCATTTTTTTTAAAGGGGCCATGACGACAAAATACAACTTGTTTTTAACATTTTCAAAGGAACAAATGCAAGTTTTCGATAAAACTGATCTCACTGTTTTCTGGAGAAGTTTTTAATGAACTACCTTGTAATCAGTCTTCATGGCCCCTTCAAGAATGAGCAGATTATGCAGTGCCAAATGTATCATGCCGAGTTAAGTGGTTGCCTGTGCCATTTTATAATGTTATTTGTACATTTGAATTGAGACAAAAAAAATGTTTTGTTTCCATTGGTAAAAATTCCTGTCAGATTGCTGTGGTTTTACATTTCCTCTCATGATGTTTCTCGTTTAAAATGTAGCAACCTCTGACACTGGCTTGCCTGAAAGAATTTTCGTATTGGAATAAGTGTTCTTTTGGTTATCAGGAGCACACGTTTTTTTATATATATAAGAGTTGGGCTTATCAGTTTGTTATGTTTGATATGGTAAATGCTATGGTACGCATCCGGTGCCCTGCTTTCATTTATGCTCAAGCATGATGATGGTTGGTGTTTCATGGCGCAAGGCCAACGAGGGCAAAGAGCGCCAGAAAAGAAGTTATATAATGAAGCGAAGAGATTACCACAAAAAGGTAGGTATAAAAACATGTAAATGGGACATAGTAAAATCAATTAAAGGTAATGGTGATGGCTGGTGTATAGGGCCAGATTTGATTATGCGTGATATGAGATAAGGTTTAAAAACTTAACATCTGACAAATAATCAAACACGTTTCATAGAAACACTGGCATCGTCACCTAGAAACAGAGATGGATGTAGTGGGATATGTTGTCTGTAGAGTTCTCTGACGTGTTTGTGTCGTGTTGTGTGAAGTGCCTTGCATGTTATTAGTATGTGGACTACGGATAGGCCCTCCCCGCACCTGCTACACAGGGGTCTTGGAGATCCCGTGAGCAGGTGGGAATGTGTTGCATGCGTGTGGCCTATCCGTAATCGAGCCAGGGTAACTTCGTTTTGTCGGTTGTGAGTATCAGTGGTGTATGCTCCCAAGAGTGGCTTTATAATGTGTAGTTTGTTGTCAGTCTGTTGATTCCAGTGCGCTTGCCATGTTGTGAGAAGGTGTTTTCTGATGTGTGATTTGAGGTCGGTGAAGGGTATTGTTGTGTCAACGGTAGTTGTAAGGGCAGCAGCGGCCGCCATTCGGTCTGCGGTCTCATTACCTGGAATTCCAGAGTGACTCATGCTCAAGCAATAGGTTGCTGCACTCTTTATTCTTCTTTTACTGCTTTCGAACGGCAAGTTTTTGGAGAGGCCACTATTTCTCAATGGCAGATGCCTAAACCTCTAGTCTCGGCTGAGCTTAGTCACTTCTTTGAAAATCACAGTCAAGAGATGTTTTAACTAGTCAATGCTCTTTCGGCTGACAATGGGTGGGTGCTGTTCTTAACCTGGAACATTTGCATAATAATCATTGGTACATAAATGCTGCTCATAGAGCTACGTCTGATTGCTTCCGTTTCTCATTTATTTTTTATTGGTACTTCAAAGCAGAATTCCCGCCAGAGCAGGAGGTGCAGTAAAGGAAAGGCTCAAGCATCGTCACAATCAGAGAAGGAAGGATCACAAAGCACAGCACAAAGTAAATGCAGTAGACGACAGCAAGGCACTTTTTGCGTGCTGTCGCGCACAAAGCAAGCATCTAATTTTAATACTGCCTGTGCAACAACACTGCCGAGTGCTGGAGAGCCTTTGAAAAAATAGTCGCGATTGTGGTGCGGCCCAAAATGCTGGACATGCATCGCAGTTGTTTGTTGAATGTGGTCACAACCTTAGAACACGGAAACCTTTGAACGTGCCTGTGATTTTGCATTGTGGCTACTCTACTAGTCTTGTTTTTTTTTTTCAAAGAAGGTCAATGTTTTACTCTATACCCAAACCTTTATCACAGCTGGACAAGCTGAAGTCATCTTTGTAGTTTTTAATAATGGACAGCCAGTATGTACGAGGCATATTTACAGAGACACTGATGTGTTATTGGGGGAACACGTGCAGGACATTATTGCGGAACACATGCCGGTACTCAAGAGGCACAAAAACAGTGTATCAACATGTACTTTTATGGTTGATTGTCAGCATGATGTTCTCGGGACCAAATCAGCTGTTGTGCCTTAATGTATTTTTGTGATTGTTTACACCAGTGTGCTTTTTAAATAAAGTGACTGTTCACTTTGAATAAGGCTGTTTTTGTTCGTTATTTTTCCAGCAGCAATAACTGTTTCACTTTATGTGTGTCTGGGGGCTGAAAGAAGAAGACACGAGCATAATAGCTTCTGGCTCCCCACCTGATTGGGCACATTTGCTTAGCTGCCTAATATTTGTTTTTTTTTCTTCTTATTTTGCATGCCTTACACATTTTTGCTGATTACAGTTAACAAACATTGATATAGCGAATTATCGGCTATAGCAAACTAAGACACGCTTTCTGTGAGTGGCACTTGTTCTTTTTTATAACGAAACCGGAACCGCGAGAGCTGTGCCCAATATTGGCTGTAACGAAGGAATAATTTGTTTCTGCGAGGCTAAAAACTCAAATGCCGGGGTGGACACTGTGAAAAACTTATCCTGCTCAGTCCTGGGAAAAGTCGCCAGATGAAGCCCCCATTATCCTTCAAATAAATAACAGTGCAGGCCTGTATTGTCAAATGAACTTTGTTCTGTCGTAATTTCACATTCTCGTGTACCGGTCGATTTAGTTTGAAATCACAAGGGGACAGGTAAGGATTCCCACATTTATAGGTGGTTCAAAGCTTAGAATAATGTGTTTTCATATCTAGGATGTTTGCGTGCGCCAGATTGCCGATTTGTTTGAGTCGATTTTTACCACTACTGTTACAACGAATATCGGTTATAACGAACTAATTTAGCACCCGGGTACTACTAAGTTGTAACGAAGTTCGACTTTGTTCCTCATTTGAGCCCCATTGTACAAAGCCCACTGCAGTTTTAATCTTGGCTTCATAATGTCATAATGGGGAAGTGTGAATGAAAGACCGTAACTCCAATGTTCTCTGGACACCTTGGAGGTAATCAAATAACCATTGTTTAAAATGAATCCACCTTATTGAAGTCATGCGTTGGCAAAAAAAGCAGATAATGGCCTAATCTCTGAAGATGTAATTGATAGCACAAGGGGAGAGGGATGAGCTAGTCGGCTTCAAAAGGCTTTTTTATTATTTTGGACTTTTTGTATTTTATTATACAACTGCCTAACACCACCTATTGTTTGTAAGTTAGTGTTGTACTTTATTTATTAAAGATATGAATTCTTGCATCATATGTTGCACACACACACACTAGCAACACTTTGGTTAAAGATATTCCTATCCGACAACCACACTTTCCTGCATTCATCATTCTACTAGCTGAATTCTCCAATGAGGATGTTTTGGAGACGCTGATTGCTTCTGTCCCAGTCGGCAGCATCGCAAACTACACACCCACAACAGCCATGTTTGATTCCCACCATGTCTGTGCCTGTTCCTAGTTGCGGTAGCTGCTGCCTTGGAATTATAATCTAGCTGCTTTCAAACTATCATAGTGCTTGCATCCGTAGCATTTATTGATATGTTAAAATAAATCACCAGAATGTCGCCCATGAATCTCAGGTTTAGGCTACTTTTTACTTTTTTATTGATTTATCTTTTAAATTGAAAGGTTAGAGTTCTGCCTTTAGCCATTTGGTGTTGAGATTCTGGAAAGCCTCTCGGCTTTCCCCTCCCTTTCTCTCTCTTCCCCTCCCCCCAATCAACTGAAAGTCAAAATGGCCCAGTTGGTAGCATATTTGTGAGCAATTCAAAAGACATGGATTCTGTTTCTATAGCCAGCTGCTTATTATGCTCCCAGAAAATTTATTTTGCCACACACCTGACAATGGAGAAACCCAGCCATTCAAGCACGTGTAGGGGGGCTCTGAATTTAAAGTATATATTAGGAGCATATATATACAGGGGCAGGCAGGTCAGTTAAACTTAGCCATTGACAGCGATGTTTTGCCTGGAGCGGGGCAAAACGGCCCACCATACAAATCAGTCGCGGCTCCATTATTGCAGCGATGCTGGACTTGTCGCTACATGGAGCCTTCAATCAGCACCTCGCACTATAGGCTGGTCTCCGTTCTTACCATACAGCATGTACACTGACACGACCCTACTGGAGGTGAAGCACAACCTGACAAATGAAAAAAAAAAAATGTGGGTATTCGCCGGAGAGGATCCAGGGTAGTGGGTAGAGGGGGCATGGAGGAGGAGGTGGTACCTTGGGGCACTTTTATGAGGGACGAGGGTGGGTGCTGTTGAAAGAAAAGCCTCGCACCTGTCTGTTACTTTTTTTTAGATGCGACGCATCTCTTGCTCTGAGGCATGTCCCTCCTGCGTCGTCGTCGTCGCGCCGTCCGTCTGCATCCCTCCTCCGTTCTCTCCGACAGTTGTGCACAACAGCTGTTCGCAACACTCTCACTCCGTCTCATTATCATAAACAACAGCTGCGTGCGCGCATGCGCTACTCTCCTCCGCTGTCTCCTCTCCTTCAGGCGCTGTGAATATAAAGCGGGTAGCGCGCTGCAGCGGTTCAGTCAGTGCTTGCTCTCATTCGACTCCGCGTGACTTTGCTTGACGACTCCGTGCTTGACTTGATTCTTCCGATGAAGACGTGATGGAAGCGACGGTCCCTTCAGTGAGTGGGCTGACACAATCCAATACCAGCGTCAGCGCAAACGCTCAAGGCAACGTTGCGACCAATTGAACCCCCCGATGCGTCGCATCACATCAGGGTTCCCTCGCGGGAAGATGGGCGTAATTTTTGCTTGAATGCCACATGCGTGTGAAGCAGGTATGTAGCCAGCCAGGGCGCACTTTCAGCTTCTTGGGCGCCTGTGGTCAGAAGAAAGCATAAAATGAGCAGATCACGTCAAGCGCAAAGATGCACAATGATGAAGCCTTCCCAGCCACAAAACGGGGATGCTGCGGTGCTCAATGGCGCCCCAAGGGAAACTCGGTGCAGCTCACGCCCAGAATAAGGCTGTCTCAAGCCCGGAAGTCATCTGCACAGCACCTGAGGTCATCGGCCAGATGATGCATGTGGAGAGGGAAGTGCTGCCGTGAACAGAGAAATTACAAAAGTCCAGAGAAATTGTCTAGTTTTGCCCTAACCATAACTGAAAACAAGTCGCTCTGCCGGGTTGAGTCCCTGGTTGAAATTACTACTGCGTTTTTCAATGCTAAATCTATGCGCTGAGCAAAACTTTTAAGAAGCAATCGATACATGCTTACATTTAGATGACTTGTTCAGGTCTCCTGATGTAGCATACCTCTCATTGACGGCAGCTAAGGACCTCTCAAAAAGCTTATTTAACCTCATCGTCTGACTTCAGGTAGCCATAGGAGTAGATGCGTCTTTATGATGTAACCCTTGGAGGTATACTTGTCGATAACCTTATGTCGGTCAGGAGGCTCGCTCATCATTGCATCTGATCTTCCGGCCACTGAAGACAATGCATGCCGCGAACATGATACACGCGCCAACTTCTCGTCCACGTGGAGTCAATGCCGCTGACGCCACCTCATCGACTGCACCACCAAACAGAGAAAAAAAAACAAGAAAATGGTGGCTACCTCATCGAGGCAAAGCCCCGCACTGCAGGGATTTGTTGTGAAAGCAGTCGCACCCATGCTGCTCGCCACGTGAAAGAAGAAGAAAAAAAGTAAAACAAATAAAAAACTAAAACAATAACAATAAAAATATTAAATAACAGACAAACGAAAAATAAAAATAATAAATAAAAAATTAGAAAACGTATATATAGAAGGGGCGGCTCGGTGGGATTTGTCGCCCGGCTTCTTCGTCGGAACAAAACCAAGAGGAGGCAGCCAGCCAAGGAGACAGAGGAAGAACGAGCTGCACGCCTCGAGAAGCGTCGTACCCGTATAGAGAACCAAGCTAAACAACAACATTAACTGTGCCTCTCGCTACGCACACCCAGGCATAACTGAGTGAAGCCACAGCCAATTTTGTTCTCTCCCATCTGCCACATGTGTCGTCCATGCTTGTCCGTAGAATAAAGTTGCCATTTCCGAGACTCTGCCCTAGGTTTCCCCTCCCTAGAATTTCCTACGAAGGTCAAGTCCCTGCTGATCCCTGAAGGTAAAGCGCTAGTCCCTGCTGACGCTATTTCCTGTCCTAGTAAGTTGCAGTTGGTCGGTGAGTAACGCGAGATGCTCCCGTGCTGCCAGTACTTCCAACTTCCTGCCCTTTGCGTCCGTTCGCTTGTAAACCCACGCCACATTGCGAGCACTGAAGTACCCTGCCACCATCACACGGGAACCACAGCCGGCCGAAATGAGGAAGGATTTGATTAGATAGCCCAAAGTGGGGTTGCGATTGCCAGGGCTGCTGTATACGTTCAGGGTATGTAGACTATGTCTGCCTCGTTTTGTCGGGTGTGTCTCCACATATTCGCGAGGGGTATCCGAGTCAAGTGCATCATGATGGCATACAGCTAGAATGGCGGTGTTTCTGTTCGTTTGAAACGTGTTGTATCCCTGAAGTTTTGATGGGCATTTTGTGAGCTTCCTGTATCTGTATGACTGCCGGGGAATGCACAGCATTTTCTACACATAGTTGGAGGGACGACTGCTTCCGATTGTACCCCTAACAGTTCCACTGCGAAATCCGCAGTCCGCGTCAGTTTGCGGCTGAATGGCATGTCAAGTCCGTATCTGACCACTGATCCTCTGTCAGTCCTCGCAGAGCCATGCGCTTCCTGCATTGTTCTTGCATCTCACGTAGAAGTGCCGCTATTGCTGTTTCAGTGTAGCGCCGCTTGCCTCCAATTTGCTCGCTTATCTGCCGGAGTTGAGTTTGCACCCACTTTTGATGTTGCTTGGCTTCCTCTTTGAAACCCTTGAACTCCTGTAGGACAAGTTGGTACACGTCTCCCAGGAGAGGGGCTTGTGAGGTATTATAGGTAGCTAGGGGACTAGGAGTTCACGCAGGGGCTACGGATTCTGTAGGTGGTAGCGGCTTGGGGAGTGGTTAGGATTTTGATAAAACCGCCATTTGAGCCTTTAAGGCCGAGAGTTCTGTTCGCAGTGCTCGGATTTATGCCTTTTGCGATTGGTGTTCGGTCCGGAGTGTTTGTATTTCTGTGTGTAGAGAGAGTGGGAGTAAGGGAGGCCAGTCCACCTGACTGCTCTGCACTTTGGCTTGGTCCTGGGCTTGAAGAGTCTGCTGGTTGCTCGAGGACGTCTGCTTCTTTTCGTGTGCTGCTGCTGCAGTTGAGTGTTGCCCGGCAGAGAGCTGGCCCTGCAGGCCCTGTCCCAGGATATCACTCCTGTCACTTGCAATCACCCGCCCGTGGGTGCGGCCGCATGACGTCGTCACTTTTCTATCTTCACCGCAGGTGCTACTCGCTCCCGTCGCCGGAGATGAATTTCCCCGCACCCGTTGTTGCTGGGATCCCGGCTCTAGCTTGTACGCAACCATGGTCCGGATTTTGCATTTCGTTATTCTTTTTCCCTGGTTTGTCTGGTCTGAAGAATTTCTCCTTGCATTCACTGGAGTATGTCTTGTGCGATTCACTGCATATATAAGTGCGGACGTGAAAGTGCACGAATGGTCTTGCATGGCGTTAGGTTGTCCTAAGTCTTCGCAGGCAAAGTTCTTGGGTTTCGGGCATACGTCCGTTCTGTGTCCCGCGTCTTCGCAATTGGAACATGCAGCAAATTAAGCGTCTTCCGGTAGATAAAACACCGTTTCTCCAACCATGCGTAGCGCACCGTGTAGATTTGCCGTCGTCTAGAGGTCTGGCCGCCAGACGACTGGGAAAATAGAGTTATCTTGATGCCACAAGTTCGTACTCGATTTCCGCGTCGGTCGCTCCGTCGTCCAACCCGTGATTGACTTCTCGGCATCTTCTCGGCATATTGCTTCTTGCATCATTGATGGCCGCTTGACGGAAATTGCGGTTCAAAAGGCGCGCGCACACGTAGGGAAACCGGAACCGGGGCCACCCAGATTCGATTCAGACGCGATTCACTGCAACGCCTGCAACGTTGCACGGTGCGCTGCACCAAAGCGCTCGATTCGCCGCTGCAGCAATGGTGCCGTGCACCGCGTCACTCGATTGCTCATGGTGCAGCAGCGGTGCCGCCGCGGTGCAGAGAATCGCTGCGCCTGCTACGGAGGAGGTGCAGCGATTCGGTGCCGTGAGCGTTGGGGCGTTGCGGGTTAGCAGGCGGCTACCGGCAGTTGCGGCGACCGCGTGAAAATGTCCGTCGAACTCGAAGATACGCGGGACGAATTTGCCGTCGCCGCTGATGCGTACGACGCAACCCAGATGGCCATTATAGAGGACGACAGGCGAGGATGATTAGCAGACGACTATGCCTGCACCTCGCTCGATTGTAAACACGCAGGGGCGCTGCTGACGGTGCAGCCGTGATGCACTGCACCACGGAACCACGCTGCTGCACTGCACCGGCATCACAGAACTTTCTCTGCAACGTTGCCGTGCACCCCTTCTGAATCAAATGGAAAAACTACCTCGTAAATATTTTGCAGGCTTTGAGGATAACAAAACAAAGACTAAAAAAATTTACCTTCGAAGGGCCATAAATATAATTATGGCAGCGTCTCCAGCCACGCGCGTGGCACCAGCCACGCCCTTCTCTTTAATCCCCCCGTACCGTGATATGTTTCATTGCTTTGTTTGAACTTGCCACGGGAGCGGTTTTTCGCACTTGATCTCACCCTCACTGCTCTCTGCGCATGCGCCGCGTTGCTATGGCAATGGAGGCGCGTCGCCTGCGTTGTCTGCTTCCTCTCCGCCGCGGCTGCGCTCCGCGGCGCCGAAGTCAAACGCGTCAAACGGGAGCGCGCGGCCTCCATGGCGCGCGGCACGCCGCTCGTCTATGCGCGCCGTCGGCAACGAGAAGCGTGTAACCGCGTATGCGATCGCGATGGGAACAAAAACAAAAACAAACAAAAAAACAGAAAGAAAAGAAGAAGATTCGAACGCGGAGATCTAGGCATTGGGCACATTTTGCTCAGCCCAGCGATGAACAGCTGATCTCACGATTCGTGTCGTATTTCGAAATGCGCTGGTTGTGACTAAGCTAAATCGGCGCTAGCATGGGGTTTCATTGCGATGGTCACTTGATACAATCGGCGCCCTTGTCTGTGCATCCCATCCTTGTAGCGCCTGTTTCAGAACTTCTTACGCAAATTATCAACTTTTGTAAGCTGTGTATTTGATGTGCTTCCTTTGTCCGGGACGATGCTAGTCTCGTACGCGTTGATCAGTCTTTTTGTTGTTGTCGAAGTTGTTCTGTTCACCACCCTCCTGTGCTGGGCCTAAATAGAGGCTTGTCGTACAAATAAATAAATAAATAAATAAATAAATAAATAAATAAATAAATAAATAAATAAATAAATAAATAAATAAATAAATAAATAAATAAATAATATTTTCATTACTAACTATTTATGAAAAACCCGAATGAAAAGGGCAAAGGTTACGCGCAACTGCAGGGTTGAAAGCCTTCCGCGCGCGCAACGATTTTTGTTTTTTTTTTTTCTCATTAGGCCGGGAAAGATGAACCACGTAATGAAAGAAGCTTCATCGCGTGTTTGTTTTTCGGTTCTTTCGTAGACCCCACAAAGCAGAATTCGGCAGCAAGTAACGCGAACGCTCTCAAGCAGACGCATTCATGCACCGCACAAGGCGTGTTTACATCGTGAATTTAAAGTTGCCAAAAATTACGCAATAATAAGAATATAATACACGTGCCGTCATTGCGTAGAAAACGGCAAGGCCTCTTAAGCATTTCTTTTGTTCGGGCCCTGATCGTTTGAGATGGATTATGCCATGCTTCAATGACAAAGGGAGGCTGGTTATAGCACAGGATCCATGAATCATTCATTTATTTAAAAAAGCACAGGACATATTTATTGCATGCGACAATTAACACCAGTTTTGTTGAATATACACGTATGGGGTACACAGTGTTGGAAAATATATCAAAATAGGAAACTGCTCCTTACTGGAAATTGCTAAACCAGAACAGAGTGTACTAAACCAGAATGAGAGCGTAGATTGTGCCCTCTAGTAAATCTATGAGAGTGATTACACGTGTCCCAGAAACAATATATTCATCAAATAAAAACAGGACAGGCAAAACAAAGCATACATTCTTTGCTAAAGACAAAAATGCGTCCCATGACCAGATACGCATACATGGATTATGTTACTAGAAGCTGTGAAAAAATATACCTAACTCTGGCTCTGTTGGGCTGTAGGATTAATTTGATTTTTTTTTTTTACACTTTTACTTCGCTGCAGATGTGGCGAAAAGGGCGCAGACACACGTCAGATTCTGGGTTCGGACTCCAAAATGCGCCCACGTGCGTTTAAGGGCGGGTCGCAACGTTATTTATGGCCTGGGAGAGAGAAACATCGCGCTGCTGAGGAAAAGACTGCACATTGCACGTCCAAACTGTGTACTTCCAGACATCAAACGCCCCATATCGAGACTGAAAACTAAGCGCTTATCCTCCGACTCGCAACCTGTTGACAGCACTGGGAAAGGTAGCGGCGTCCCAAGTCAATCATTCAATTCAATTCAATTCAATTCAGTTTATTTCAACATCAAGGATGTTTGGAGGCACAGACAAAAAGCCATACAAAGGCTTGACAGAGGTCCGTGCCCCCTACATGGCACACAGTGGAGAGTAACGGGAGCCGTTGTTCATATTGGCAACAAAGCAATTACATGTTTTTCGCGTACAGAAGCAGAGCGCCACTTTTGTAAAACAAAAAAACTACAACAAAGAACAGAGACCGTACTATAGTGACCAGATAAGGGAAAGGATTTTTATGTGCACCAGGAGGTCAGTAAGGCATTCCATAATGTGTGACGCTAAGAACAATAGTTAATCTGGGATTGCAGCAACATATAAATGTCATTGATAACAAAGGAGAAACAATACAATGAAAAAAAAAACAAAATATATACAGGAGGTCTATGAGACAACTACAAAAACGCGTTACGCAGATCTTTAAAAGAGACTGTAAAAATATCAGTTCCATGTTCGCAATAAAGTCGATTTAGCATTGAAGGGAGGCAAAATTTCAGCATTTGCTTTCCATAATTTGTGCGTCACGTGTCAACTTGCCATTGCTCTAGGACTGCGGGTTGCATAAGAAATGACGTTTTTTCGTAGTTTCGCAAGTTCGGCCATTGTGCCAACGTTTCTGGCTGTTTCTGAATTAAAGTTCTGAGATAACTTAAATGGATTTTACATTGATAATTTTAAGTTCATGAAACAGACTACTTGTATGGGATAGCGGAGGTACTTTATTTACAATTCGGATAACTCGTTTCTGCATAAGGAGTAGTTTTCCTATGTTTTGAAGAGTGGTAGTGCCCCACACTAATACGCCATAATTCAATAGAGATGAAAAAAGACCATTGTATAAAATGATATTAACAGATATGGGAAAATAAAAGTAGCTGTTTCCGCATACAGCCAGTCACAACCGATAATTTCCCGTTTAGGTAACTGATGTGTTTATCCCAGGACATATGCTCTGAAAAGTATACACCTAAAGTTTGGAAATGCGCTACTATTTCTATTTCGGTATTATCTATATGAGTGGGAAGCAATGTGATATTTTTATGTCGGGGGTGAAATAGAATTGCCTTTGTTTTGTCGGTGTTGATCCTGAGATTATTACTAAAGATCATTCATGATAGAGCGCACTGCATAATTGTGCTCCTACGCGCCTGTCGCCTCTGTAAATGTGACAGTTTCTGACCTGTTGTTTTTTTAAAGATCTGCAAACGACGAAGGTTTCTGCTGTGGAAGTCTAACGGGTCACAATGTCGTTGTCCAAGCTTCAGAACGCAAAGTGGAAGACGAGAAGAGGTGCTTTCAGGAGCGATGGGAACTTTCCTATTTCTTCACGGAATCAAGAGACAATGTGTTGTGCTTAGTCTGCCACCAGTCTGTGGCTGTGCCGAAGGAGTACAATGTTCGACGCCACTTCATGTCTTGCCATCACGAGAAGTATATGGTGCTCTTACTGGCAACGTTCGCGAGCACACCGTGACTCAACTGAAGGCGGCGTTGGGAAAGCAGCAAAACCTGTTCAAAAAGGCTGCCAAAGCAAGAGACGAAACGGCAAGGGCAAGCTTCGTCATTTCTGAGCTTATCGCCAAATCATCCAAGCCCTTCACTGAAGGTCTGTTCGTGAAGCAGTGCCTGCTCGGAGTCGCTGATGCTACCTGTCCCAGCATGAAAAAGACATTCGAGAAAATAGGCCTCTCTCCAAACACAGTCGCCCAGAGAATTAACGAGATCAGTGGAGACATTGAAAAAGGAAAAATCAACCGATGCCACGAGTTTGAAGCATTCTCTATTGCAGTTGACGAAAGCACTGAGATCGTGAGATCAGCTGTTCATTGCTAGGCTGAGAAAAATGTGCCCAATGCCTCGATCTCCGCGTTCGAATCTTCTTCTTTTCTTTCTTTGTTTTGCTTTTGTTTTTGTTTCCATCGTGATCGCATACGCGGCTACACGCTTCTCGTTGCCGACGGCGCGCATCGACGAGCGGCGTGCCGCGCGCTCCCGTTTGACTTCGGCGCCGCGGAGCGCAGCCGCGGCGGAGAGGAAGCAGACGACGCAGGCGACGCGCCTCCATTGCCATAGCAACGCGGCGCATGCGCAGAGAGCAGTGAGGGTGAGTGCGAAAGACCACGGCCGGACTCGACGCTCCTTTCGCGCGCTAGAGCGCGGGAGGAGGAGAGTCGAGTCCGCCCGTGGAAAAAACCTCTCCCCTCCGGCATACTTGGGTAGTGGATAAAGCGACGGCTGCTCCCCACGGCGCCCTTGAAGCCAAACGTGTTAACCGCCGCGTGTGGCGCTGGTGTGCCCCGCCCGAGGAGATCCCGAAGCGGCGCGCGTTGATCGACGTGCCGCTATGCTGCTGTTCGGCGATTCACGCTGTGTTTTGACGTTTTTTAACCGCTGCACATGGTATTTTTTGTGTGTAATTACAAGAGGAGCCTTGCAGGCACTGCACTGATCCTTAAGTGTTCTTGATTCTGTCTTTTATTGGTAATACGGACAGGGTGTTATGCGTGCACGGTCTCTAATTGCAGAAGGGGCATGGCTCATGCAGTTTGAAAGGATTGTGCAGTATTGTGGGGTGGGACTGCACCCCTAATAAATTTATGCGATTGCTAGAAATATTTTATATTTGCGATTTGTTTTACCCTGCTTTTATTTGTTGAGTTCCTAACTGTTCATAATTATCTTACGTCTGCAAGACGTGGGCAGTACATTTCATGAACTTGTGCATTTCTAAAGCGCTAATTATTTTATGTTAATGGGTAACCAGCGTTCCAATGAACTGTGCACTTTTAATTTGATCGCGCGATAAAGTGTGCCATGTGGTGCTTTTCTTAGAACTACGTACGGTTGCGAATGTTGATGCTTTTCGCTGACTTGAGGGAAGTTTTTAAAACGTATCGTGTGTGTTGCGTGAATTAGTGCACTGCAAGGGCCCGGGACAGGTAGCACGCATTTTCTCGGGCCCGGGCCAGGCTCGGGCTTCAACAAAAATATTTTGGGACGTGCTTGCCCGAGCGCATGCATGCAGTGTCTTCGTGATGGTTGATGCCAAAAAGTTTCCGCATTGATCATTTAGCCTAAATGAAAAACAAAAAAATCAAAGTGCGAGGTCACTGCGGCGCCGTTAAAAATATCTTTCGCTGATACTATACTGAAAAAATATTTTCAATGTAAGGATAGATATTTATATAGCGATTCAGAAAATGGGAAATGAGGGGCTCTGTGAAATAAGACAGAAAATAAAGGTTGGCAGTCAAGAAAACCTCGAAAAGCAAAGGGGAGGTTGTGGTGGGTCATAGAAACAGATGAATTTTTTGAGTCAGAAAGAAAGTGGTGAAAAAATGCCCGCCGGGTGGGATCCGAACCGACGACCTCCAGAATACCGGTCTGGTGCGAAAGTGGTGAAAAAATGCCCGCCGGGTGGGATCCGAACCCACGACCTCCGGAATACCGGTATGGTGCGCACAAGACCGGTATTCTGGAGGTCGTGGGTTCGGATCCCACCCGGCGGGCATTTTTTCACCACTTTCTTTCTGACTCAAAAAATTCTTCATCTGTTTCTATGACCCACCACAACCTCCCCTTTGCTTTCCGAGGTTTTCTTGACTGCCAACCCTTATTTTCTATATATATATATATATATATATATATATACAGAGCAGAGAATGAATTCTTCGCTACTGTTAAAATATTCAAAAACTTGGGTGCGACCACTTGGAAAACACTAACAAAGACTTTATTTCTACAGTTTCGACCAGTGGCCTGGTCTGCTTCAGGAAAAAAAAAAAAAAAAATATATATATATATATATATATCTGTGTGTGTGTGTGTGTGTGTGTGTGTGTGTTGTACGAAGCTCGGTCCAAGTTTAAGAAAATTAAATGCGATATATCTGTATATATACTCGCTCTAGGTTGAAAAGGCCGATTTTTTTCGGGCTCATACTCTGTCGGACGCGGGCTCATATTTAGAAACAGTCTGGCGGGCTCAGGCTTATTTAAATTTGTGTGTGTGTGTGTGTGTGTGTGTGTGTGTGTGTGTGTGTGTGTGTGTGTGTGTGTGTGTGTGTGTGTGTGCAGGCACACTTGCACACACACAGGCACACACGTACGCGCACGCACGCACGTGCGAACACACACGCACACACACACGCGCGCGCATAAACACACACACACGCACATACACACGCGCGCACGCACGCACGCACGCACACTCGCGCGCGCACGCGCACGTGCAATACAATTATGTGTATTTAATAAATAAAATGATCACGCAATAAAATTATGCCGTGTGACTTGGTGCTTTTCCGAGAATTGCGGCTGCGAACCCTGTATTTGGGCTCTTTTCGTTGACTTAACTGAAGTTTTAAGACATCTGTCATGTGTGCTGCATGGGTCAAATTTGAAAAAAAAGAAAACGGGAAACGTTTGCGTACGCACGACGCAGTTTGCTCGGTATGCAGATCTTGATAGAAAAATCAGCAAGAAAATAAAGAAAAAAATCAGAAGTGACGTATGCTGGCCAGCCTAAAGCACGCCACTCTTTCCTCAGTTGACACAATACGATAGCAAAATCATCAAACAACGAAGAAAAAAATATCGGCATGATAACGAGCTCGATCGCTAAAGCACGGTGCGGTCTGCTCGGTTGGCTAAATGGGATGAAGAAATGAGCAAACAGTAAATACACGACGTAGCTACCTTTCCCATAAAAACACTTGTACATTAATAGCATTATTAATGGTTTTTACACGAAAAAAGAACTGTAGCCCCTCGGAGAATGCCCCAACGCACGCCTAAACGCCGCTACCCGAGGCGAAAAAGCACTCGGGCGGGGCACGCGAGCGCCACCGCGCGGGGTTGACACGAAGTGCCTCACTCGGCGGCGGCCGCTTTTTCCACTACCCAAGTATTCTAGCAGGCCTCTCAAGCTTGGACGTTCCCTGTCTTCCCTATAGGCGGCGTAAAAATCGACGCCCTACGTGACCAACCTAAAGCGCTGTTTTCGACCATCAAGCCCACCAGACGGCGCAGGCAAAATGTTACTTTTGGTATAGAATACAAAACATTCATTCCGTGACTCAAAGAGCCCACACAGTTCGCTTACAATGTGTTATTTAAAAATACTATTAACAAGTTCCGCATCAAACATCCGTTGAGCAAAAATGTACGCAACTTTTTACGAACAGCCGACTGGTGCACCACCTCGTTTCTGAATTCGCAACCACAAAGCCGCCAATTCAAATTGAAACCGCTGCAACGGCCGACCGTTTCAATGTGCGCGGAGCACCGGTTTCGTGACTGTTATTGCTGTTATGTGCTTTTGCGTCCATCAGTTGTTGAGAGGACTGGCAAAACACGGGAATTGGGTGCTTGTGGAATGACAAATGTGGGAAATTCCGCATCGGAAGGCAGCTGTCGAGGCCAGAATATTCGATTCTTCCAACAGAAGGTGAGCGTTATGCACTCCGCTAGAAAGACGGTGCAAAGGAAACCGTTGTCGCCGTCAATACTTCATTTGTGCCCTTCGTTCGAAATCTTTGCGCAAGTGAACGAGTTGTTATGGCAAAAAAAAAAAAAATGTTGTCACGAAAGCGACGTACAATTGCAGCGATCGAAATGAAATGATGTCCTGGCCTCTGTAAACTTGCGGATGTCAATAAACGATTTGTTCTCACTTGCTGCTCACTGTGGTCTGTGCCAGTCGAGGCCATCTGGTCACCTGGCGTAACATCACTTCACTAGCGCGGCGCAAGTAAACACGCGACCAGCGTGCCAGCCAGGAGCCAGCAGGAGCAGCCACGGCCGGACTCGACGCCCCTTTCGCGCGCGGGAGGAGGAGAGTCGAGTCCGGCCGTGGAGCAGCGAGCCGGCGGCCGCCGTGCGAGGGCAGCCATGTTATTAAAGAGTTCAAGCGGCCTGTGCAAAAAGCATCCGCCATGTTTACAAAGCCGTGTTTACAGCGCCATCAAGCGGGCGTACTGGGTAGTTCACGACGCCGCCACTATGCTTTTTCTGGCACTACAGGCAAAGCTAGACCTTTGCTTCTCTAAAATCCTCCCTGTTCTGTGATTCTAGTTCACTCTACTCCGGCGCACGGCCGCCGGAAGTTCGCGCGCTCATGGGCTGGTTTCGCTCGCATCCCGCCAAAAGTGCCGGCTTGTTGCGCCGTCAACTGCACAAGCAGACCAGAGTAGTCGTCTGGGAAGACGTTCCCTTTGGAAGTTGATTG